>NW_026067967.1:36652-46838 GCF_014885135.2 Alexandromys fortis | reverse complement strand
GAGGAGGCGGAAATCTTTTTTTTTTTCAATAAAAAATTACATTTAAAAAAATCTGGGAACAGTGTGGAATAAACAGAGCCACTGAAACAGAAATCAGTAATTTTTCCCTTTAACTTAAATACTTGGATTAGATCAGAGAGGGCTCTTTCATGTTCTCTGTTCTCACCAAACTGGTTGGTGTTGTGTTTTTGCTAAGGACGGTTCAGTGGTCAGTGGTACATGGTGGAGGCATAGCTCCAGCCTCTCTCCCCAGTAGGCCAAATACAAGTTCCTTCAAACATTTAGGGAACTTGGTTCAGACAATTCCAGAGGATTTTTGCCTCAAAATAAAAAAGAATAAAATAAGCCACAAATGAATTCACAATGGAATGGACTATTGGGAGGTGGGAAAACTGGAAGGTAAATGTGACTGGAGGAAATGGGCCCCTGGGACCCTTAGAAACATATATTATCCCTGGGGATCTTCTCTTTCCCAGTCACAAAGAAGATGCTACTAAAACATGCCCTACCTTATGGGCCTTGAGCGAACCCAGCCCTCTGAAATTTCAAATCAAAATAAATCCTCTATCTTTCCAGTTGCTTATTTTAAGCATTTTAATTTTGACATAGTAATAAATTATGCAGAGATACACAACACATATAAACACACACAAATACACACACATTCCCACACACACACAAACACATTCTCTCTCACACACGCCCACACGCACACATGAGCAAGGATTGACTTCATAATGTGTAAATTTGAGAAGAGGCTTAAGGAAATTTTCTGGACTAATGGCAACACTACGTACATCAGTAGGATTTTGATTACACAGTAGTGTGTATTTGTCAAAATTAAAAAATATGTAAGTTTGCACATCTAATAAGAGCAAATTTTATTCTTAAAAGCACATGAACAACAACAAAAGAATTCTATACTTCTCTCTTACTCAGATAGCCTAGTTTGTTATGTGTGGAAAAGGAATAAATTTGAATTATTTGGAAATCCCTCTTATTGCAGTTTAATTATTGCCTGAATGTATGAGGAAATGGGACTCCTGCTCGACATTTGTATTGTAGTGTGCTACATTGTTACCTCTGGTGTCCCTTGTGGAGAGAAGGCACTGAAAGGAGGCACAACATCCGAGATGTTCTCATACCCTGGAGGTGACTGTTCAGACAATGATGTGTTGAAAATCTAGAGAAACAAGCAAGAAAATGAAGAGCAAATCAGTTAAAGTGTATCACAAGCAAACAAGCCAGAAAATGCTTCCATCCCGCCTGCCAGTAATCACACTGGTTATACACAGGTGCTTCACAGTAGGCTAGAAGAGATTCAGCCTCACGAGGATTCCGGATAACAACATTCCAGACACACGGGTGCTCCTCAATAGGCTAGAAGAGATTCAGCCTCATGAGCATCCCAGGAAACAGCAGGCCAGACACTCAGGTGCTCCACAGTAGGCTAGTAGAGATTCAGCCTCTTGAGGGGCCTATAAAAGCTTATTAGCAGCAATTTCTGCTTAAGGAGATAATGTCCACAGACATTGCTTTAAAGTCCTCAAAGAGAAATATAGCCTTGCTATTAAAGGCGGTAAACTATTAAAATAAGGCTAGAACAATTTGAATATCAAATTTACTTTAACAAAAAGGTTACATAGTTGAGAGACCCATCCTCAATAGAACTCAGAGGCAATGACCCCAACATTCATACTTGAAAAAATAAAAAAAAACACTAACCAAAATACGATTCTGTGTATTTATTTGAGAATGTCATCATTGAATTGGAATATCAAGGATATTAAAAACCTCCAAAATGGCAAACAAATAAAAATAATTTAAGAATAAAAATGGAAATTAGAAAGCAATTACACATCAGTGATTACTGAAATACCTCTTGTCCAAACATGTGAGAGTTAGTTAAAGCAGTTGTAAGAGAACGTGAGTCTCACAATTTATTAAAGACTGGATAGCAGTAAGTTGAGTATTCTTCAGAACATGCTACAAGGAATAGCAAAGTCAACACAGAGACAGTAATAAAGAAAATCTAAGGTTAGAAAGTAATTAATAAAACATGAAGTTGCAGAAGACTGCTAAAGACAAAGCTTAGTTATTTGAATACATTAGCAAACATGACATATCTCTGTCAAAATCAATAAGGACAAAATAGCAAAATCAATATTAGGTATATATTTAGATATTATATAAATTTTAAAATGTGTCAATATGTGAAGAATAATGGAGGGTAAAAAAACCTGAAATTCAGAGTAAAAAAATGCTTATTTTTTACTCCTTTAAGTTTGTCTTTCTGTGTCTCACTGCAGTACTTTGTCAACAAAACCTCTGTGCACCAGCCCACAGTTATATTAACAGTAAGACAGAACTTCTCACTATACCTCCACCACTGCTGTAACGTTATTATTTTTTGAGACAAAAGTTCCAATATGTAATCCAAGCTGGTCAAGAATTCCTGAGTCCACACTGGCCTTGAATCTCTTATCTTTCTTACTCAGGTTCCCTAATGCTGGGATTAGAGACAGACACTATCAAAACTAAATAAAAGTATGATTTAAAAGGTGAAAGTTGGCATAAAGAATACATATTTTAAAAGTGTTAATTGCCTTATGGCAATTAAAAGGTACACTACTTGTTTTAGTTCTTCTATGCAATCAGTTTATCAAGACCAACTGGTTTTCACTGAGTTTGAAATATTAAAGTATAATACAGTTTTTGAATATATAGTTTTTCAGAGAATGTTTTAATCAATTCAAATTTTTTATTTATTTTACATCCCAATCACAGTTTTCCCTCCCTCTTATCCCCCTTGCCCTCCCCTCCTATCTCCCTTCTATCATCCCAATAGACCCTTGCTAGCTCAAACCCACACTGGCTCTGTAAATATCCTGGCTAACACTAAATTTGTGTGATATCTTCATACTTTAAACCCATGAGAGTCTGTTTACCTGCTCAGAATCTTAACTATATATTGTATTTGAAATTGGCATATAATACTAAAAAATAGGAAGTAACTATAATAAAGCATTCATAGAAAAAAAAAACAATCTTCCCTAAATCACACTAAGTTCAAATACTCTAAGAAATAAACTGACATTGATAAGGAGATTTTAAAGGCAAATCTCAAAAGTCAATAATATTGAGTTTGATATATATATGTGAACAAAATACAAGATTATGGTGGAATGTTTCTTATATTCTCTCCTTTTCTTACCTCATTTCTTTCTCCATCAATTATTGAGATGTAGTTAGGACGAGTCTCATTTGGGTAAGACAGCAGCACATCGTAATGGGACAGCTCAACCGAATCCAGGCCAAATTCTTTCCACTGGGCATAAATTTGCTTTGCAAGCTCAAAATTGCGTTCTGTTCCAGCCAAATGTGGTGTGCGTGTAAAATTACTGTTGAAGAAACATTGGAAATGTTTAAACATTAATGTTTGTTTTGTTTTAATCTCCAATAAGCAACAATACAAAACTACTATTATCAGGCCTACAATGCAGAATATAGTGGAGTAAATACAATCTGCAGAGGGTTTTCCATAAAGAAGTTTAAACCCAAGCCTCTCATTCAACAGGGTCCTTCTGAAATCAGTGGAAGCAATGGTTTTCATGGTTTTTAACTCCATTGTAATTGATACAGGCACATATGCATATACCTACTAATATAAAACTCAATCCATATGTGAATATTTAATGGTGTTTTTATGTCAAATCACTTTGTATTCATTAGGAAATCCTTCAATCATTAGGGGGTTTACGAACATTTTTGACACCTTATTTTAAACGCTGAAAACTATAAACCATCAGTAGTAGTTGGATACAGTAAATATACATTCACACATTTTATTTTTAACTAAGTATAAATTTAACTTTGTGACAACTTTTAGCTTTTAATTTCTTGCATTGTTAAGGATCAAACCAGGGCCTTGTATATGTTCAGTGGTAGAGGTCTTGTCTAGAATGTGCAAGGCACAATACTTTTAAGTTTATTTATCTCTTTTGCTTTAAACTATTTCAATAAGAATAGAATTTGTCTGTAAATTTTCAAAACATCTGTTTTCCAATTTCATCCTTATCAGTGTATCTTTACCCTTATCTTCATAGATATGAGAATAAAAGCTTAAGAAGTTTCATTATTCACTCCAAGTTACTGTCCTATCAATGAGCCAAGATGGAGTTTGAACAACTGTGCAGTTTTAAAGTCAACTTTTTCTTGATTAAAACACGCTATCTTTCTTTAAAGGACGAGTCTACCAAGTAAGTTCTTCAGTCCAAATTAGGTCACGACCTGTTTTCATACAGTCCATACGCAAAGAACAGCTTTGTATTTTAAGTAGTTGAGTAAACATGACAGACTTTGCAATGCATCAACATATAAGAATCAAATTTCAGTGCTCACGAGTACAATTTGATAGGAACTGGCACATGTAGCTAGTTGCCTCATGCTTCCTATGGCTTCTTTTGCGCTGCAGGAGCAAGATTAAGCACTTGTGACAGATATTTGCTGGCTTGCAATGGCTAGTCTTTTTACATGGAATATTTGTTGACTGCACTCTGGAAGCTTCCTAATGATCTGCAGTTAAAGTTGAAGTTGTAATACTCCTCTATGAAATGGAATACAAGATCCTCAATAAACAAAACATTGCAAAAAGCGAAAATTTTGTATATGAAATGCTGTAACAAACCATCTAAACAGAACAATGTCTTTTTTTATATAATGTCCAACTTTTAAGTATATACTTACTATAAAAAGTTTTTGATGTTCTCAGCCTTCAATTCTTGTAAAAATAACTTCTTCATGCCAGCATTGGGAACAATACCAGTAGATTCACTGGAAGCTTTTATAAACCATCCTGAAAAATACAAAGATATGAATGAGATATGAACTTAGGGTTGGGTCTTATTTTTATGTCAGACACAGTTAATTATCTTGTGTATTAGCTAGAATTTTGATGTTTTCTTTCCCTTACTTGCTTCTATGTGGGAAAGAGCATATCAGTATATACTTTTTTAATTTCAAAGCAAGTACAATGCATTTTTAACCAAATTTCAGTTTATGTGTATTGCTGTTATTTCTCAGAAAAGCCAAAAAAGGAGATTCGATTCGGTAGTATTGTGCAAACTATTGTAGATAAGATGTTTTGAAAATGTATCTTTTTCTACATTATCTTCTCTTTGCCCATAATTGCTTGCTTTTCTATAGAGCTAGAATAGAATAAGCATTTAACAAATGATTATAATGAATTAATTATGAGTTCACTGGCTAGAGAGATTGCTCAGCAGTTAAGGGCATATATTGTTCTTGCAATCCAAGTTTGATTCCCAGTGCCAAGATCTGGCAGCTCACAATTATCTGTAACTTAAGCTCTCAGGAAAGTAACACCCTCTTAACTCTGTGGACACCCTGTTCTCTCATCTTATACATGGACATTCCCAAATATGTAAACATTTGCAGATACTCAAAAGGAGAATCATGATTATGACTATATTTCAAGTATTTAAATTATCTCAAGGCATTAAATAAAACCCAAACTTTTAGTCTGCTTTGAATTTGAAACTAAAGCAAAATGTACGGACATGTTTGTTTCCCATTGAAACAGACTTGAGAACTCAAAGGTGGGAAACCACAATGACCTATAATGTACTCCGTAGCCCTGTAAGAAATCCAATGCCCAGAAAGCCAGAGACACTTCATAACCAGCTCCTTAGCCCCTGGTCTCATGAGTCTATTTTAATCTGAAAGGAATAGGGCATCATTGCAGGGTTTGCTGAGTACCTGGTCGGGGAATACAGAAGGTTACCCAGACAACCTTCATGGAACTTTTCACGTTTTTGATCACATATGCACAAATACAGAAGCACATAAATAAGCACGTGGAGACCCACGGATGGACCGAAAGGAATATATTATCCTCCCTGTGTATAAAACTAAGGGACCTGGAGATGAGTGTGAGATTAGGGGAGAACACCCTGAGAATGATAGATTAGAACCAAGGTCTGAAGAGAACTCCACAGGAAGAAGATAAAGTCCTGTGGGGGACACAGAACACACTAACAAACTCACTCACTGAGCAGTGAAACCACGGATTACAGTGAGAGTTACAAAGTAGAAACAATGAATTGCCTTTAGGACACACAGCCTTTTTGAATCCCCGGCTAGCCTTCCCAAGTCTCGTTTCTCACTTTTAAACTGAAATAATGGAAAATCAATTTAAGTCATCTTTCTAAGCAAATACCTCACCGAAGTCCCACAACAATCATAGGTGGTTACTGATATCTTTATATTAGTTAAGATTGGAGGGTATGGATTAATGCTACCCAACCGGTCCGTAACCTGTTTTACAAATCCCACGAAGGTTACTCCGAACTCACAACCAAGAAGGCCGACTTGGGTAACATCTTAGATCGGCCTGTGTGCTAAAATCAGTTACAAAGAAGAGCTGAGCGTTGTTCTAGGACAGCTTCACATGCTTTTCGTATTCTATTCTCTGTAAGTTGCTCACATTAGCTGCATCGTAAAGACAGAGAAACTAAGGCTAAAAGAGGCGCAGTGACTATTTCACAGCGAGGATTAGTGATGGGTTTCTGAATGCATAAGTGTGTTAGCTTGTGTTGCTCAAGTTTTCTTACGGAGTTGGGCTCAATCTGAGCTAAGCTCAAAGACCTCCTGGTGAGTATGTGGTGAGAAAGTGCTGACAGCAATTAACATTTCAGGATTTGCCACTGTTAGGCCTAAGGAAGAATGCCAACTGAAAGGAACTCCTTTCAGAGCCATGCCCTGAATGCGGTGGTACCCCCAGAAACCGGCCCAGGAACGAGCTAGAAGAAATCCCAAGCAGGCAAAAGCAACTCCATGCCAATCCTGCTGATTGATCTGGATCAGCCGCCACCGGGGAGCTCTTCTAAGAAGTGTGGCGTCTTGCAGGGTTCCAGTGGCTCAAACCTAGCTCCGGTTCCGCTTTTTTTTTTTTTTTTTTTTTTTTTTTTAATATGACTTTAATCTGTGCAGCGCAGTCCTACAAACAGTTTATTCAAAACTCAGTCTGGTACAGAGGCCAGCAAATCACCGCTAACCCACAGGGATTACTCCCTCCTCCTCCCACCACCCCCAATCAGGACACTGGGGGAGACCCACAACACGATCGCCTCTGGGTGCAGACAGAGCTGCAGAGTAGAGAAGGGAGGGAAAGGGAGGTGGACGAGTCGGGATCCTATGGTTTGCCCCGCGATGCACCCTACCAAAGACAAAGCCAATGATGAAGATTCCGGAGAAAGCCAGCACCAGTGTCCCGGCGCAGAGCCAGCGCTGGCGGCGTCCCGGATCCACCACAGAGTCGCCGTCCTGCAGCGGGTTCCACATCTCGGGCAACTGTGTGCTTGCTCGCCCTTCGGGTTTCTTGTGGCCCCACAGCAGCGCCTCTGCTGGCCAAAATTTCCTCCCACTACTGCCCCGGGGAATAGAAGTCGTTCCCAAGACTTTCTCCTCCCCCATATATTTCTCTTTTACTCTAAACCAATTGTAGGTAAGCTAAGGGAATGTCTACCTCCTAAAAAGAAAACTTGGCCTCTTTTGAGTGATACTTTGCGGTTCTCTTGGAAACTTTACGGACAGGCTACTTAGAGAGATAAACAACACCGGTAAGGAAAGATAATGTGCCAAATAGCACAGCCTGTATTCAGAAAAGTGTTAAGGACTCCTTATTCTTGCTTAACGATCCGTATTAACTACAGTAAACCTTGTTTGAGGGATGGGAGAGACTTCATCCTGAAAAGCCAACATTTGCACACATGAGTGTGCACTGGTCTTTCCCTAAGAACTTCTCTTTCTTTTAACCCTGTGCTTATGTCTATGTTAAATTATCTTCCTGATAAACTCCAACTCTCCTTAATATTTTTGCCCTCACACACACACACACACACACACACACACACACACACACACACCACGTTAGTTTTGGTTAGGTAGGTCCATTAAACTCTGACCTGAATATCATCATTCTTTTCTTAGTGAAGGCGTAATAAATTCACATAGAAACAAGGAGTAAAGAAAAGATGGGTTTATTAGCTCCTGGTCATCAGTACTTAGAGGACTCCACAAAAGCCCCTATAGATAAGGATTGCTCCTGGCAAGTATTGGCAAACAATATCAATATGCACGTGACACAGAGAGGTGAATCAACCGTACACTTTTGCTGCCCAAGCATAATAGTAATACAGATATCTTTAAAAAGTAATAAAAGCCAGGTATGGTGACGCAACACCTCTAATTCCAGCACTCGGGAGGCAGAGCCAGGTGGAGTTCAAGACGAGCCTGGTCTACAAGAGCTAGTACCAGGACAGGCCCCAAAGCTATAGAGAAACCCTGTTTTGAAAAATCAAAATAAATAAATAAATAAAATGTAATAAAACAAATCATGCAGGGTAAAAGCCAGGCAGGCACGCACATGAGATGGTTTACCCTGGGTCTCAGTTTGGCTTTGGTTACGTACAACACACACCTTTTGTTTGTAATAATGCAATTGGTGTGCCAGTTCCTTCACATCCATGTAAAAAAATTTATGCAGAGTCCAGTCAACCAATGCACACTGAAACCTCAAAACTCACTGAGCCACCACCTGTAGTAGAACACATGTACTCCCATGGTTAAGCAGTAAGTCCGTATTTAGACACTTTCTATTCAAGTGTATTCCCAATGTTCCTAAATATGAAGATTAGAAGTGGAGCCAGTTTAAGCTGGTTTTGGAAGAATGCTCTGTAAAGCAAAATTAGTTCCTATAATAGCTTTTATAAAGAATATCATTCTGTGCCTATGTGTAATTGAGTATGCATGTAACTCAACTAAAATATATAGTAGGAAGGGAGAACATGGGACTGGACCCAAGACCTTGAAGACCAGAACTAGACAATCCAAGAACCAGTGCCCACAGAAGGATCACTGCCACCCAAGGACACTTAGAAGGTTAATGGCTGGGCTATGTGTGGGGCCAGCACTGTTCTCTGAGGGAGAACATGGGAAATAAGGACTCTGGTTCATTGGCAACGAGATGAGGCATGTCATTGTCCTTTTAGAATATTCTGTTACAGAGAACAGTGCTGGCCCCACACATAGCCCAGCCATTAACCTTCTAAGTGTCCTTGGGTGGCAGTGATCCTTCTGTGGGCACTGGTTCTTGGATTGTCTAGTTCTGGTCTTCAAGGTCTTGGGTCCAGTCCCATGTTCTCCCTTCCTACTATATATTTTAGTTGAGTTACATGCATACTCAATTACACATAGGCACAGAATGATATTCTTTATAAAAGCTATTATAGGAACTAATTTTGCTTTACAGAGCATTCTTCCAAAACCAGCTTAAACTGGCTCCACTTCTAATCTTCATATTTAGGAACATTGGGAATACACTTGAATAGAAAGTGTCTAAATACGGACTTACTGCTTAACCATGGGAGTACATGTGTTCTACTACAGGTGGTGGCTCAGTGAGTTTTGAGGTTTCAGTGTGCATTGGTTGACTGGACTCTGCATAAATTTTTTTACATGGATGTGAAGGAACTGGCACACCAATTGCATTATTACAAACAAAAGGTGTGTGTTGTACGTAACCAAAGCCAAACTGAGACCCAGGGTAAACCATCTCATGTGCGTGCCTGCCTGGCTTTTACCCTGCATGATTTGTTTTATTACATTTTATTTATTTATTTATTTTGATTTTTCAAAACAGGGTTTCTCTATAGCTTTGGGGCCTGTCCTGGTACTAGCTCTTGTAGACCAGGCTCGTCTTGAACTCCACCTGGCTCTGCCTCCCGAGTGCTGGAATTAGAGGTGTTGCGTCACCATACCTGGCTTTTATTACTTTTTAAAGATATCTGTATTACTATTATGCTTGGGCAGCAAAAGTGTACGGTTGATTCACCTCTCTGTGTCACGTGCATATTGATATTGTTTGCCAATACTTGCCAGGAGCAATCCTTATCTATAGGGGCTTTTGTGGAGTCCTCTAAGTACTGATGACCAGGAGCTAATAAACCCATCTTTTCTTTACTCCTTGTTTCTATGTGAATTTATTACGCCTTCACTAAGAAAAGAATGATGATATTCAGGTCAGAGTTTAATGGACCTACCTAACCAAAACTAACGTGGTGTGTGTGTGTGTGTGTGTGTGTGTGTGTGTGTGTGTGTGTGAGGG
>NW_026067967.1:31493-35786 GCF_014885135.2 Alexandromys fortis | reverse complement strand
ACAGCCCTAACTATCCCAGAACTAGCTCTTGTAGACCAGGCTGGCCTCGAACTCAGAGATCTGACTATCTCTGCCTCCCAGGTACTAAGATTAAAAGCATGTGCCACCACTGCCCAACAATAAGTTATATTCTTAGGCAGGTAGCCTCTTTTTTTTTTAAAATATTTATTTATTTATTATGTATATAATATTCTGTCTGTGTGTATGCCTGCAGGCCAGAAGAGGGCACCAGACCTCATTACAGATGATTGTGAGCCACCATGTGGTTGCTGGGAATTGAACTCAGGACCTTTGGAAGAGCAGGCAATGCTCTTAACCACTGAGCCATCTCTCCAGCCCCAGCGGGTAGCCTCTTGTTGAGCATCTCTTCCTCAGAATATTTTGCACAGACTTTAATTTTGATCCTGATCACACGTGTATTTCCCCAGGTATAGTGTGAAAACGGAATAAAGGCACTATAGCATCTCCGATGGCTACATCTTCTGTTTCATGGTGTAGTCTCATAGATCACTGTTGACGTGCTAATGTGATGAAAGCTCAAAGTGGCAATAATCCCAGGCCTTTAATCCAAAGGAAATCATGTGAAGCCTTGTCTTGTTTGTTGGCATATGAGAATTCCATTAAATTCCTGTCGGGGACCAGTCTCGGCAAAAATACCTCTCACCAGGGTAGAGATGTTGGATTTAGAAATATAGTTTATAATAATATGAAGACGTGAATGAAAACATTAAGATGGAGAAATATATAGGATAGTTTTGGGAGGGAGTTCCAAAAATTTGCCAGCATTTAATTTCCTATTGCTTAAAATACCCCTGTCCCCAAAAGGTAAAAGTAAGAGAAAAGACTGCATTAACACGATACAAAGAAAGGAACGGACCAGTTGAAGGTCACAGGTTAAGTCCACAGTTCAACATTCTATTGCTAGAACAAAGCAAGTCACCCTCACACCCTAGAGCAAAACATTGTGTAGGCAAACCATGCCCTGGGTGGAATCCAAAGTTGTCTCCACAAAGGAACTGGACTCTTAGTTGGATCCTTAGACTTTTGTTTGAGGTAGAAACAGTCTGCTTCTTTATTCCTGAAGTACAAGATCTGGTTATTCACCACACCTGTTGACAACAATCTTCGGAGACCAGAACTCTCTGTTCTAAATCTAGGTGGTACTTTCGTTTGAGGTAGAAACACAGAAACACAATAACCTTAAAGGCACAGGTAAATTCTAACTCTCTGCATTTTAGTCCGGGTGGAAATAGGCTCACATTTTCCAGCCTCCACATACTCCCTTCCTGTTTTTCTTTAACTGTGGTGTAGAACTGTGGTGCATAGGAATTTATTACGTCTTACATCTTGTGTATTACCTAAGTCAGACACTAGATGTCACTATGAGACTGTGGGTTACATCTTGTATTACCTAAATTAGACACTAGATGTCACTATGAGACTGTGGGAAGTGGTGTTCTCTCTGTAAACAAGAAGGAAACAAAGAACTGACATTAGAACAAGGAGCAAAATCGGCTTCTTTGTAAATTTAAGCTAAGACTGACTGATGTAGTACTTATGTTAGGGGGGATTTTGATGCAGTCTAGTATAGGAAAAAGAGCATTGCACCGAGAATTGAGACTAGTGGGGTTTAGCTCCAATTCTGCCATTTTCTAGTTCTGTTCTATTTCTTCACCTTTCTGAACTAGGTCTTTTCAGTACAGGGGATTTATCTTAGGGTCTCCTGCAGGACACTCGACCTCTCTGTTTCCTGAAAGTGACATCATAGGTGTGGAGACAGTCTTCACATAGAACCCAAACACCTTCTTCTCTCACTTCTGGTGGCTCTGGCCCATTCTCACAATAGTTGCTTTGCATATTGACAGATGCTGTGCATCAGTAGTGATGACCACAGAGTCAGCTTTGCGCATTGCAGACGCTGCCCGTCAGTAGTGATGACCATAGTGTTAGCTCAAAGAATTTTCAGGGCCTATTATAGCGGTCTCTGTTTTATTGTGAACACCGACCCCCACCTCGTTCTCATTGACCCTGAAACTGGAAAACCTTTATGCCCTTTCTCATTTCTTTATAGATTCCATAAATTGGTAGACACATTGTTAAAAAAATACTTTCAGTTTATAGACTATGGCAATTAAAAATTATTTACTGCTTCTGTTTCTATATCCTGCTTCAAGGGTATTGAGGATTGAGCAAAACTTCTGTAAGGTCTCATACAAATATAATTTTAGCAGCTGTCACTTGGGGTTTCAGTCTCAGTGGGAAATGAATTATTTATATTAGATACTTAGGAGTACCTAATCTGAATATTCTTTTTTAAAAATCAATTCTCTGCACTTCCCGCCCAGCCACCTACCTAAAATACCCACGGCTTAATCTTTTATTCCTGCTGCTCCCAGAGGCCTGCAGCACAGCCTACTCGTAGTGGACTCAGACTGTTGCATGAATGTCTCCTTTATCTTTGCATATTTATGCCCCAGCT
Source organism: Alexandromys fortis (assembly GCF_014885135.2). Classification (NCBI taxonomy): domain Eukaryota; kingdom Metazoa; phylum Chordata; class Mammalia; order Rodentia; family Cricetidae; genus Alexandromys; species Alexandromys fortis. The sequence goes on along the minus strand of NW_026067967.1, from coordinate 33,307 downwards.
CATTGTTTATATAGCATATCATCCCTTTTGCAGGGTAGGTACTCACACTCTCAAGCCATTTCCTTTGTGATCATTTTACTCAAGATAAAGCAGCAAGGCGATTATGGTTCAGAATAACTCGAGTTACCTGAGATCCTTACTATCTCGATACCGGGTTTATAGAGACCAACTTCATAAATGTTTATACAGAGTGCGTTTGTTCCTCAAGCGTAGGGTGAGCATTTGCTAAGCGTTCTGCGATTCTCTCATGCTGATTTTGAGACCACAGATGGCGCGGAGGGTTAGCATAAAGACAATGTAAACATCTTTACACAACAAATGGAGGCCACTGCAGTGAGTCGTGGGCCTTGTTGAATGGGAGGCTGGGAGAAGGCAAGCCAAGCTTTGCAGAACCTGTATGACCCTTATCCTTGAAGCGACAATCAAAGAGAGTTTGGGTGGAAGATTTGGATAGGAAGTTGAGAGAGTTCTTTAGACAAAGTCATCAGCAGAGACAAAGGAAAAGAAGCTCAAAACTGCATAGGAAACTGGAGAACCGTGCGTGGTCTGTGGTTAGCAATTGCATGGGAGCCCTGGCGAAGTTACCTGGTGCAAGCGAGAAGGAAACACGGAACACGCAACAAACCCGCTGTGTGTGGGCCTGATGAAGGTTGGTGTTTAGAGAGGGGGGGAGGGTGGAGTGGGTGTGGGGTGAGGGGTGTGGGGTTGGGAGGGTGGGATGGAGGGAGGGAGGGAGAGAGAGAGAGAGAGAGAGAGAGAGTGAGAGAGAGAGATAGAGAGAGAGAGAGAGACTTTGTGTCTCCTGCTTTTAAAAGCTGCCTAGCAACAGGGTCTTCAGACAGTTGTGAGCTGCCGTGTGGGTGCTGGGAATTGAACCGGGGTTCTCTGGAAGAACAGTCAGTGCTCTTAACCACAGAGTTAAATAAACTATAAAAAATATTTTTTAAAAATAGCTGCCTAACATATGCGGACAGGGGGTTGATGTGAGTAAGTCATATGCAGAAGGTGGGGTTCACGCATGCACACAAGGGATTAGCTGAGTCGTACGTGGATGAGATGAAGCAACCACACTGTATGTGGGTGATGCGGGGTGGGGGGGGCTTTAACATCCCTGGGGGGGGAATTCGGCACTTCTGCCTGAGGGCTTGTCTGGACAAGCATGGCCCTAGAACCTGGAAGTGTCAGCCATGTTGTGTGGCTTATTCACAACACTTGGTATGCTAAGTGACAAGGTAGGATTAATACTAATTTATTGGTTTCTCTTAAATTTACCAAGTATCCCCCTTGTTTCTATTTCCTCTGTATTTGGCTTTATTTGGTATGAGTTTCAGTGTTTCTTACGGCATTTCATAATCCTCGCAAATGTATATAAAATATTCTTTATGTATAGTGTGCGACACATCATTGGTCTTTATATGACAGATTTTATCTTTTGTAATTCTCTCCTACCTCGGCCATTTCCATTCCCCAGGGTCATGTTTGTCTTAACAGCCAAATTAAATTTTTATATGGAAGGATGGAAGGACACGATTAACAGATGGAAAAAAGGGAGGAAGGAAAAACAGTTTTATCTTGTGCTCTCTTATCTAGAACACGCCATTCCCCAAGGTCATGTTTGTGTTTAGCAGCCAAATTAAATTTTTATATAGATGAATGGTAGGACACAAATAACGGATAGAATACAGGGAAGAAAAAGATGCAAGGAGAGAAAGCGTCCTTATTGTAGAATGATTCTTGAATATCTCATTGCCTTGCTTTATTTTGTCTTTTGAAACAATATATAGGTATACACACATACACACACACACACACTC
>NW_026067967.1:17771-31487 GCF_014885135.2 Alexandromys fortis | reverse complement strand
CAGCTTCCCTCACATGTCTTAAGATCACAGATATATGCCACCCTGCTCAGGGTTACTTGAGCAGTCAGATTTGCATAAAAATTTTTAGAAAAATTGTTATTTCCTGAAGAAAAATTAATCTCCTTGACATATCAAACACAAATCCCCAGCATGCATATGTGTGTGCCTGTGTGTGTTTATGCACATATGGAATATATGTATGATGAGTATTTTCTAATTCCTTACTATTTTCTATATGCACATATTTATTCAGAGGGAATTTTATATGAATAATTATTAAATGTTTTATTCGGTGAATATTGGTTAAAAACCTGCCTGATTAATTTCCTCTGGAATATTGAGCATGAAAGTTAAACACAAAACATATAGTTTATGTAAAATAAGGTGACATTTCATTCTAGAAGTTGTAAATACTTAAACAATTACAGAGGGTCTTCACTGAACTGCTTTACTGTTTATGCCAAACACCTACTGTATTCAGTATTGGCTGCCCGCAAGGGAAGCTTCAGAAATGGCAACTCTCTATATATGTGTTGTTCAGACTAGGCAAAATGACAGGGAAAGCAGGTGATTATGGCTGTGGATGCAGGCTTGACCACTAGGTGTCGCCATGGGTGACCTTGAGTAAAAATGCTTGCAGCCAAGCTTTTAGTCCTTTGTTAGCTGAATGAAGGCAAAAATAGCCTGTTTTCACTGTCTAAAGTAGGAAGCAGGATAAATAATTTGACTATATTATGTAGAATACCTGAAGAGATCAATGTTTGGCATATAGAAAGTGTTCTGTAAATAACTGTCATCCCTATGTCCTTAAAAAGTGAAGTACTGTACCTCAGTAAGTTACGAAGCTTAAGGTCTAGTATTAGTTCCTGTGTTTTCTTGCTGTGATCTCTGTCACATACATATTTTTCTATTCATACAAGTGAATTATATCTACTGGTCAAAGTTGGCAGGTGACACGTGATGTGTGTATATGTGTGTGCGCGCGTGCATGTGCACACGCTTATACATACAGAGTCTAAGAAGAATACCTTCTTACAAGCTTAATTGAAAAATGTGAAGTTGTAGGCCTTTGAAATTGAGTTTGTGTGCTTTTTGTTTGTTTGCCAGACACGGGAACTGATGCCACTTGCAAGATTTTAGAGCTTTGAAAACAGCATCACATGGACCACACAGCACTGTGCAAAGTGCACTTTATGGGTTTAAGGAGCACTTGCACAGGACTTGAGAATCTAAATGAAATCCTAGTCAATCTACTCGGCTCTGTATTGCACCACATGTGTTTTTAAAAAGAATTTGGTTGTCATGGTTTCATAAAATTCCAAGCCACAGTTGAATGTTATTCAATATATTTTGTATCAGTCAGAATAGCCACCCTGTTTACTCACTATCCTTCGAATCTAAGAGCTATTAAAGACAATGTTATTTTCTTTGGCTTTTATATTTGCTGTTATGTAAGATGTATAATTAGCACTTCCTTTTATTAATGTCAAATCTTGCTTTTAATATATTCCTTCTTGTGAATCACCCTCTCAGATCTCGGGGTTTTAAGAAAACACAGAGCTAGGCCTAGGGATGCTGTTTAGTTTTAGGGCCCGTGCTTAGCATGTACATGGGACTAAGTCCAAATTCCGTTGTCAAGTTAATACTCTTTTTTAAAAGATTTATTTTATTTTATTATTTTTTATTTTTTTGTTTTGTTTTTCGAGACAGGGTTTCTCTATAGCTTTGGTGCCGGTCCCGGAACTAGCTCTTGTAGACCAGGCTGGCCTCGAACTCCCAGAGATCCGCCTGCCTCTGCCTCCCGAGTACTGGAATTAAAGGCGTGCGCCACCACTGCCCGGCAGATTTATTTTTTGAGATAATATAATTTCATCATAACTCTTTCCTCTCTCTATGTCCTTACAAATATCCCCTTTTCTGCCTTTCAAATTCATGACCATTTTAAAAATTAATTGCTATTATATACAGACTCTTTAAAATATTTTTTTATTATTTGAATGTCAAACATGCCATAAAGAAAAATGCTTATATCCACTCCCCACTCCCTTCTTTCATCCCTTGAAATCACCCACATTATGACCTTCTCCCCATTCCATAGTTTTTTTGTGGGGGTGTGTCATAATCCACTAAGTATAACTAGTATTGTCAAATGTATATATGGGCAGAGATCTATCACGGGGAAGTTCACCAGTGGCCACACATTCAAAAATGATTCTCCCTCCCCCAGCAGCTATGTATATGCTCAAAGTATTTATCATGGTGAGAGGTGCTTCTAGACTCTGCTTATCAGGGAACTCAACTCATGTTCTTTCACCAATATTCAACTTTGGGTTACTATATCTAAATTGATAAGTGAACTCATATCTAGCAATTTGGGTAAAATATATATTCCTTACCGTAAACATTCAAACTATGCAGGTGTATTTGCATCATTCTATATCTCATTTTTATTCATTTGAAAGGTGTATAGTCTAACTTTATAAATTATCTTTCTTTGGTTGTCAATTTAGAAGTACAGTTTATAGTACAAAATATATAGTACAAACATAGCAACATTCTTGTATAATACTTGTATACACATTGTATAATGTTTAAATCGTTATCTATATCTATGTAATGTTTAAATTGTTTTAAACATATCTATCTTTATATTTATCCTAAGGAGGTACTTATTAACCGTTACGGGTACAGAAGAAGATAATCACAGTAACAAAACACACCAACTGCAAGATTAACTAGAATAGGTGGAAAGTTGCTCCCTGCCTTTTGCAGTTTCACTCCTGGTCTGTCTGCACGTCTACAGCTTTGCTGCCATTGGCTGGCTCTGCGAATGAGTCAGCATCTGAGCTGAGTGCAGAGAGCATGACCTCCAGCACAGGTCATTTTGTTGCCCATCATAAAATCACTGACCCTGTCTTTCTGGTGCTGCTCATTACTGTGAGATCTTTCCTGTCCTGGTCTTCTGGTCTTCTGGTGCTTTTCCTCTGATCTCTGTACCTCCTGCACTCATTCCAGGAATTACTAGCCACTTGGTAGCTACCTGCTGTTTTCCAGTGACCTTCTGTGCTCTCAAAATGTGCCATCTCTGAGAACACAGTCTCAAGTATGATTAGAGGTTAGGTAACAACGTCCCCCGTGTAATCCTCTTCTACTTTTCTTTCTAGTTTCTGAGGCAGAGTCCCTCTCAATTCTCTTTGCAATTTTCAGTAGCTCTTTCAAACCCCTCCAAATAGAGCTAATTAATTAGATACTTGGGGGTTTTTTTTTTGGTCTCGTATATTACATCTCAGGAATACATTTTATTACATTCATTTTTTAAAATGAGTGTTTGTGTTTATCTGCTTTTCTCCCATGCCGTGCCACAACAATTAAACTGCTAAACAGTGAAGCACTTTGAACTTTGGGATTGTAGGCCAGCATTGAAGTTGTGGATAGGCTGAGTCAGTGAAGGAAAATATTGATAATGTATTGCAATGAAGAGCACTCACTACAGCCAGAAGGTAGAATCCTCAGTCTTCAAGTCCAGAGTATTGATATGTGTGTGTGTGTGTGTGTGTGTGTGTGTGTGTGTGTGTATGTCTAATACGCAGCTTCCCATGTTGCAGGCAGATATCTTTGATCTCAGAACACAACACATCCAATAATAAATTGTTTTAGAATGGATATACCATTTACGAGGAATTTTGACTACCTACATGCAAGTTTTCTTGTGCTGTGATTCTGTATTAGGTCTGTTTTCATGAGCACAATTGTTTGCTCTGTGTTTTCATTGTCCCAAACCAGTCAATGCTATACATCACCAGGATAGCATTCTGAAAGTCCATCTGTTTTTTTCTCAACTGACAAAAATTTATGTCGATATATATATATACCTATTCCTGGGGGGTGGGGGGATAGATGAAATGTCAAGCTTGAATTTTTGAAGAGAAGAAACTCTAATAGGAAGATATAGAGGGAGTCATGGAGTCTTGAGAAAGTACGGGGGGGGGGGACAGGAAGGGAGAAATGAAGAGTTATCACTAAGAGACTGTTTTGTATGTGTCCATTCCAGGATGACCAAGACGACAGGAAATTGGTGAACAAGTAGAGTCAGACTTTTAAGTCCACTGCTGCAGTTTGCAGAACATTATCATCTGTGCTGAGGTCCCTGGTTGGGTAACCTGGGATCCACTGGACAGGGAAGTCCGACAATCCTGTCCAAGTACCTTCTAGGAAAAGTCCTATTCAGTTGTACCATTAGGTTGCTGAAGGACACCTGAGCTGGTGTGCTGCAGCCACTCCGCTAAATTCCCCCAGGGCATTCATGGAGTCTGAAAGCACAGAGTGATTTCCTTGACCAGCAGTGATGAGCACCATTCTCAAATTGACTACCAAAATGAAAACGGTACTCATTTTGAAGAGGAACAAACAAATAGTTTCAAATTTTTGTCTCTTCCAGAAACATCTCAGACCATTGCCTTTTATCTTGATATGGAAATCACTAAGATTTGTTCATCAATTTCTGTTTTAGCTGATCTATTTTTATTTATCCTTGTTGATTCTTCTCGCATGTGATCCAGCCCAAACACAGTTTCCTCTCTCACCATTTCTAACACCTCCCTTCCTTCCGTCTCCCCTAGATCTATTTATGCCTCCATTTCCCTTCAGAAAGCAGCAGGGCTCCCAACGACAGTAACCAGACACAACAAACCAAGATATAGTAAGCCAATAAATGATTTTATGAACTGTAAGAAGGTTGTGTATTCATATTTTTAATGTAATACTCTATAGATGCTTGTCAAATATTATATATATATTTGACATGGTATACTTTCCCATGGAGCATTTTCTGTTGGAGGATTTGTTAAAGACGAGAGTGGTAAACAGCAATCTTTTACCACTATTGTAGCAGTACATATGTGACCTTTCATACACTTCAATGCCTACTTTATGAAATTAGGAACCCCAAGATACAATGAATTGTTTTTCATGATTGTCAGTCTTGAGAAATCTTTTCCCATATTTATCTGAAGTGGTCAGTGAATAAGTTTTGATTACATTTTTATTTGAAATCCACTTTACCATATAGGATAATGTAGTGCCTGCATTATAGGATGATACGTGAGCCGGGAAAGAGGCCTGGAGATTTAAACACATCCACGCACAGACAGAGACACGGGTACATAGGTCATCCTTGAAACAAGAGTGTCCCACTGTATTGTGTTCCAGACAGCTTACATAGGGATCCTTAATTGAAAGCCATGCCCCAGCCAAACCCACCTGAAACCACTCTCCTGCCATCAGGGATTCCTGAGGGTCTCGTGCTCAGAGCAGCTGCAAACACAGGGAAACAAGTTGTTTTGCTCAGAGCAACTGCAAGCATTAACAAGTTGTTTATAAGAAATTCAGGGTCTGGGGGTCCACAGTCCCCAGCAGGGTAATCATAATATCAACTTGCTTGTAGCTTCCATTTGTTGGTTAGCTGACCTCTGACCTTTGACTCTTGGTAATTTTATGTCTTTTCAGGTAATGTGCACTTCTTTAGGGTAATAGATAATTGGCTCTGGCTTTTAAAAATACAATTAGTCTGTTTTAGTCAGTTGGTGACATTTAAATGGTTGCATTTAAGGGATTTTTTAAAGAATATTTTTTATTTCATGGATTCTTTATATATCATTCTGCTAAATTAAATTGTTGGTAGTTCTTTGATATGTCCTCTGCTATTATTAGGGCTTACTGTTGTGTTGTGTTGGTACTCATGGACTCTTTCCTCCATCTCTTCTGTTCCTCTGTTTTTTATGTAGTGGCATTTTTATATTTTAATAAATAAAACTTGCCTAAGGATCAAAAAAGCAAAACAGCCACACTGGCTAGCTTTATAGGCAAGGAAGCAAAAACACACACAGTTAATCCCAGTAAACACACTAGTTTACCATAGAAACCAGGTGGTAGTGGTACATACCTTTAATCCCAGCCCTCGACAGGATTATAAAATGGATATTAGCATATAGAAGAATGAAAATAGGTCCATATCTATTGCCATACACAATACTCAAATCCTAATGTGCATGGGCAGTTATTTACATTGAGAACGCTTATGACGGTTTCATTATAAACTGTAAAATAGTTGCCCATGCTTCACTAGGAAATGAGGGAGGGAAATCCTTTTAAGGGTGTTTGCTGCACTTATTTGCCGTCTTACCTCTTTTCAGTAATATTAATATTTAAGATATACTTCTCAGTACAGCAGGCTTACAAAGGCTGGCTTATTCCTTGGCTGTTTATAATTGATTCCATCATACCCTAGCATGGTCGTAGTCCCTTCCCCAGATCCAAAGGAAAGCATGTCAGTATTTGCAGTCTCTGACAGCGCTATGAGTAAACATCCTGATAAATTATGAGTGAATTACTCAGGATGCCAGATGTTCATGGCAGCAATTCTTATATGAAAATACATCTGGTATATTCCAGAAAGGAAATCTACTTTTTATCTATATCCATCTGGTGTTTTTGCCTCAGGTGTTTCCTCAGCAACCACTTGGATGGGATTAGTAATATAATAACAGCCTTGCTTTTCACACAGAGGTTTGAAATATTCACTTCAAAAAGAAATTTTTTTTCCTCTTGCTCTCTTTCCAGAAATACCTGATACACAGCAGTAAGGTTACTCAGAAAAGGTAGGGCAACATAGAAATGACAATGTACAAACAATCCCTACTGTGTTTTGCATAAAAATATTACTGTACTAAATTGTGGAATGAAACAAATTGACTAAGCCCAATTGTTTGAACATTGTCACCTCAATCAACCTGATAATTTTTAAGAATAATTTATAATTTTAACCATGTGTATGTGAAGGGGCATAGGCACATGTGAGTGCAGACACCCTCAGAAGCCAGAAGAAATCCTGGAGCTGGAGGTATAGACAGCCATGAGTAACCTCACATGGGTTCAGCCTGATGCAATTTAGCAGAAGATCACACCATTTTCTGAACTCAAGTGTCTCAGAAAGAAGTTTAGTGGCTGGTCCTCTGAAACCTTGCTTCTCTCTCGCAGCCAAATAATGCCCGAACCACACTTACTAACTTATCATAAAAGCCATTTTGTCCGTTCTCACTTCAAGAAAAATCCTACAAGCCCTTTATTCTGAGTTCTCTGTTACACAATTGTGACAACTAGCATTGCTTACCTTGGCAGAAGAGTTTCTGAGCATGTCTGTGAGGGACTGGGTGTTAGGTGAGTGTGTCATAGATTTCAGAGGCATTCCTTGCACAATATTTGGGATTTGGTTCTCTCCCTTGACCCTGGGTTCTCGAAATCAAATGCAGGTTAGAAGGTTTGTGTGACAACTATTTTTACCAGTCAACCTCCCCGAAGGATTATTGTAACCGCATTTATCGAGAAAGGAAGATAACTTTCTTCGGGTTATTTGGGTGGCACCATTCCATGGGTGTGATCTTGGAATATACCAAAAGAAGAAAATAAACTGAGCCGCACCATGAACTCATCACGCTCTGTTTCTGGCTGTGGGTGCCGTTTGAATGGCTGCTTTAAGATCCTACTGCCTTTGCTTGCTTGCTATTGTGACCTGCACCTCAAATTTGAACCAGAATAAATTCCCTCTCCTTAACTTGCTTTTGTTGGAGTATTTTATTCCAGCAACAGACAAAAGGTACAGATCATTTGGTCAATGTCGTGTATTCTCCTTTTCAAGCAGCTCAATGAACTAAGTGTGGGTGGCAGATAGATCCATGAAGATATGTGTGTGTGTACAGATAAATCTCTCTCTCTCTCTCTCTCTCTCTCTCTCTCTCTCTCTCTCTCTCTCTCTCACACACACACACACACACACACACAGGATTTGGAACTCATTCTGTAGATCAGGTTGGCCTCAAACCCACAGAAATCCACTTTCCTCTGCCTCGTGTGTGAGTGCTAGGATTAAAGGATTATTAAAGGATAAAATGTGTGTGCCAACACACCCAGCTACCATTTTTCTTAGTATGTGTGGGTTTTTTTTTCCTTCTTTGTAAACTTAAGTACTTACAGTTAAAGAAAATATTTGTCTCTTCCTATTAGATAATGGGAAAATATATGGAAAGTGAAGAGACAAAGATGGTGTGATTATTCTTATGTATATGTAGTATTTTTGGTTATCCATATTTCTACATAGGGAAGACCAAGACCAAGGTCAGGTGAGGTCCAACTATTTTACTCTTGAGTGGGCTGTGATTCTACAGAATCTATAAAACTGAGCTACAAAATACAGTACAGTATCCATTTGTGCTCAGTAAGAAAGCACTGGTACACACACACACACACACACACACACACACCTTGCAATAAAAGTTAGAAACTGAACCCAAACCATAGTGCAGAAGATTCTAATGCAGAGAGTTCTGAACAAAGTGCCAGGAGGCTAGCAACATGCTTGATCCACATCAACATGCTTTGGCTGTAGATAACTTCTTTTACCCACAGGGATATGCGTGTTTGGACTATATGAAAGTGACATTTCTTTAAAGCAGAGACTATAAAATTTACAAAGTAGGTAAAACTTTGACCTTAAAAGCTTTTCATCTGTCTTTTCCCACTTTTAATCTGGTTTTCTTTTTCTTCTCTTCACCATTGTTTGCCTTTAACATATTCTTGTTGTCCTCGTTTGCCCCGGATGGTTATTTTAAGAATGTACCCAAAAGGCAAACATCATTTCCACACATGTGATTTTATTTCCTGTGTTGAAACTGAAATAATCAAAACAGAAATTTTCATTAGCTGAAAGGTATAAGGCCAAAAGATTTGACATTATCAGGATCGCTCTAAAAGAAAAAAAGTCACTCATTCAAGGAAAAGACGTTGGTGTTCTTGGGTGTCACCTATATAGAAATTGACTATTTTTCATATGGTTTTGACATGGCAGCTTTTAATGTAGACATGTGTACTTGAGGAGCCCAGTGTTTTAGATGCGATTTCAGCTATGGAGCAAGCATTTGGTAGCTCTATTTCAACTGGGTGTGTAATAAAAATATTAACCTACTTAAATTCAGCCTCCTTCCAGGCTATGTATGCTATGTATTTTACTTGTTTATCTCTTTGAATACATAATGGAGAGGAACATTTTATAACCGCCACGTTATAAGCTACAAGAAGTTGGAAAACTTGCATATCGAACATTCTGTGACTTTAAGAAGCTATCACTGTGGGTGAGCCAACAGTAAGGCAAAATAAACTGTGCTCAAAAAGAAAATGCACATAAAAGGACAGACCCTGATGTGAAATCTATGATGTTGAAATTCAAAGGAGAGATTACTCCGAGATCAAGTGTGTTTAGGAAGCTTTGTAGAAATGGTGGATCACATCGAGTTTTGAAATAAGCAATTGCAGTCACAGAATACTTTTTGAAGAACTGTACACGGAGGAGATAGAGTGATCTGGAAAGGAGGAACTCTCAGGAACAGGGATTTAGGTGATCAAAATATCAAGGCAAGGGGCTACTGAGAGCGTGAATGATGGAAGCCAATGAAGGGACTAATAAAGAGCTAATAACTCTTAGTATACAGCATAATAAGATGTATATTTGTGTCCACACTATCTTTCCCTTCTGTGACCATCTTGGTATGGGTTTATTCTAGAAGAATTCATTGGTACTTGCGTAGGGAAATGGCAACTCACTTTATACAGCAGAAATAACATAGAAGAATGTTCTGAAAGCATAGAGATATTAAGAAAATTACTTATTATTTTGTGAATCAATATTTTTGCATTCTAAGTTTCCTTTTTCAGTTTTTGGCAAGATAACAAGTTAGGAATATATCAAATCAAGTAAGAAAACAGAAAATAAAATTGCATGTGATAAATGGGAAGAAAAATTATATTTTTAAGTATCTGAGGTAAGTCAGAGATGGTGTCAAAGTGCTTGTGAGTTAACAGATTTTATTTTTAACTTAATCTTTACTACAAATTATGGGGAGGTTTAAAAACATTTAATACTTGCCCCCCAAATCATTGAGTTATTAAAGAATCAAGATTTAATTTTAAATAGGAGTCATTGATCTCTAAGTTCATGCTTTCTTGTCAAATAAAATTTGTAAGAAAAGAATAAACAAAAACATTCCATTGTGAGAAAACATTCAAATGAAATTCAATAAATAAAATATTCAGTTAATAGTCAGTCTTTCAATTTGACGTTCTTTATAGAATATCATCCTGACATGTGTTGTCTTAAAATAGCTTTTGATTATCTTTCTCATGATATCAGATTGACTGGGAACAGTTGTACGCTTCTTTTTCTATATTGTATCAAACATCGTCTAGTCATGCAGTCATCTAATAATTCTTTGTGGTATAGGATTGAAGAGAGTTCATACACATGGCTATAGTTGAGTCTAGATACTGACTGTCATCTCCAAAATGGCAGAACATTATAATTGTCTTCTCTTCTATATGTTCATGACTTGTGACTTGGGATTCAAACAATCATGTAGCTGGATTCCAAGACAAAAATGTCTAATGGAAAAGGAATCAGGAAGATTTCCCAACAATTAAGACAAGATAGGTTAACCTGTCGAGAAAATTTTTAGGTACAGAACTAATTTAATTAGTTGGTGGACTTCATTGGTGTCTTGATTATGGATAGAATGTATTCCAAAATGGTTAGGACGGAACACAATTAATATTCCTAGTATTACTGAAATATCAATTTTCTGCTACTTTCACAAAGTGTCTGATATTGGATAATTTCTAAAGAATAGCAACCTAAGTGGCCTTTGGCTAGGGAGGCATGAGAGTGAGAGAACTTGGTGCCAGCCTCTGCTGATCATGTCTAGATTTCCTTATTGAATTATGATTTGGTAAAGGCATTATATTCACAAGTCAGAGTGAGCATGCTAAAGGTCTCTCTTACAAAGCTATCATTGTCAACACAAGTTCCCACTCTTATGATCAAATCTAATTTTGATCACTTCCCAATGACTCCATCATCAAATATAAATAGATTTAAGGACTTAAGTTGCCAACACATCAACTTTTGGGGTACACATTTAAGACTAGCAGGGTCCACTAGAACAAGAAGACTTTTTTTTTTCTTTTTTTTTTAAATATTTATTTATTTATTATGTATACAATATTCTGTCTGTGTGTATGCCTGAAGGCCAGAAGAGGGCGCCAGACCCCTCTACAGATGGTTGGGAGCCACCATGTGGTTGCTGGGAATTGAACTCAGAACCTTTGGGAGGGCAGGCAATGCTCTTAACCCCTGAGCCATCTCTCCAGCCCCACAAAAAGACTTTTAGTCAGTACCCTGTATACATTCTGCCATCCCCACTACAGTGTTTACTGTGTGAAAAAGAGCTACTTTCCACAGCATTTTCTTAGCATTTGTGCTCAGGAAATGATGCGGTCATAAGTCGAATGTACTCAGAAGGTTGTAAAATAAATGGTGCTCATAAGAAGTCTCTCCCCAATTCCCCTATGGCATCATAATCAAAATAAGATGGGATGAAATCAGCTGACCAGGCTCATTTTTATTTCACGACCATTACTGTGCAGCAGTTTCAAGTAATAATGTTTTACTTTATCCCCCCCCCCCCCCCTGCAGAAACCTGCATCCTACACAGGGTGAAAAGTTCTATCGCACAATCTCACATTGACCTGTCTCAGGGACGGGTGCAGTTGCTGAAGAAGCAAGTTCACACTATTAATTAGTTATTCATTATTGCATGATTGCAAAGGAGCCTTATGACCTGTCCAGACTTAAAATGGGCACAATCATCAGTATTTCCATCTTTTCAAAATAAGAAACACTTTTAGTCTAAAGTACATAATTTCTGGACTGTATTTCAGGATGCTGCTTTTCTGTTATAGTTTTCTTGAAATCCAAGTGTATGAACAACTATTTTTAGCTTAGCATGTTTATTTTTCTCTATATTGACAATAAGGTACCATTTATTACTTAATCTACATTTTTAATCTTTGCTTTGATCATAAATTTATTTAAATCAAAAAAGCAGAAAAATCCTAAACTTACTGTAGAAAAGTGGGAATTTTTTCTAAAACTGGAATTTCATTTTTTTCAGAGTAAAGTAAAAACTGGTATTACGTCATTACTGAGAAAATAATTGTAATCATGTAGATGGTTAGCACAGGAACAGAATCACAATGGAAGAATATCAAACAGTGTAAGAAAAATAGGTTGCTTCATGAACCTGTGGGCTTGTGTTGCAATGAGCAAAAACAGAACTTCTGGTGGCTGTATTTCAGTACCAAATACCATTATAAAACACACTAAAGCCATTGGCTCCAGAGTGTCTTCAAATTCTAAAAAACAATTCAATTCCCTCAAAACTTTCCCAAAATAGATTCTCATTAGTAGTACACAAATTGATATTGAAAAGCTAAATTGAGGACATGAATCTAGATTTATTTATCCAACAAAATCATTCATTGATCTTTGCCTTCGAGACTCCAGTGAAGTTATTCCTAAATCCTTAATGCAATAGTTCTGTCTTATTTTCTACTTGAAATGTTTTGATCCACATCTTCTCAATATGTTTTTTTTTTTTTTCTTGGCTTTTGGGACATCTCTGAGGCTTGATTGTCTTAGTCTAATTGGACCTTTAATGGAGCTGTGAACTCTAACACTTGATTTCGGGTTTTGTCTCTTCTCAGTCCCAGTCCTTTTCTTGTAGAGGCTCGGTGATGTATGGCAAATGGCACCTCCGTGGTATTTACCTGGTATTTATCCTTCTGATATGCCTTTGCTATGTTTTTTTCTTCCCAGATAAATTTCAGTGTTTTCTTTAAGACCCAGATGCAGTATTGCTTTAATTAATAAGTGTATTTCTTTAAAGTAATTCTCTGTTCTTTACTATTCTGTCACCTTATCCTTTCTTCCATTGCATTCCTCTTAGTTGTTTCAAGGTACCATATATTAACACCACCAAAATTATCCTTGAATGATCAACTATATTCTATTTCATGATGTATGTTTGGGTGTAGCAAGCCTGTATTCATTCTGATACCAGTACTACAAATTTAACCTTCATTCCTCACAATCATATTTCCTCATCTGAAGATAATAATATGTATGCTGTAGGATTGTTTTAGGATGAGCATTATACAATACAACTAAAATAGTTAGCATAATGCCTGGCAGTAAATAGTCAATAAATTCTATTCTACCTGCTCTTATTATAGGGATTAAACTAAATAGGAGAGGAAGTAGAAGTCAATGAAACAGTGATTTGGGAGAAAACTGAAAACATGGAAATAAAAATTAACTAGATACAATGGAAATTTTGGATAACAAAAGGATTTAATGGAAATTTTGGTTGAAAAAGGGGAATGTAATAATTGTGAGAAAGGAAGCTTGTAACGAGAGAGTGGAATTCTGTTTATAGACTGTCATCTTCTCTATGAGGTGCTGGGGATCACTGACATCTGAGGAATACATCCACATGGTGACCATAAGTTGGTAGAGGAAATGGATCTCAAGTAAACACATCCAAAATTGATGTTAATAACAAATTTTAAATAGGATAAAATTGAATATTTTCACCCAGACTTTAAATGGTTGCCATAGACATTTCATACATCAGATAAGCCTAATTTTAAAAGAAAGGATCTTTTTTTTTATTGAGAATAGGAAAAAAAAAGTTTCCGCCTCCTCCCAGCCTCCCATTTCCCTCCCCCTCCCCCCACTCTTCTCCCCCCTCTTCTCCCCCTCCCCCCACTCCTCTC
>NW_026067967.1:0-17289 GCF_014885135.2 Alexandromys fortis | reverse complement strand
TAACTGGAGACATCGCCTTGGGCTCCTGGGAGCCACTCTAGGTTCAAGTCTCTTGCCAACACTAAGGTGGCTCCCTTAACTAAGATATGTGCTTCCCTGCTCCCCTATCCAACCTTTTTTTATCCCAATCTTCCTGTTTCCCCAAGATCCCCCAATCCTCCCCTTCTCACTTTTCTCTCCCCGTCCCCCCTTGTCCCCAACCCACCCCACCCCCAAGGTCTCAATAAAAGAAAGGATCTTAATTAATCACCATACTCTTCCAATATGCTCAGAAATGATAGG
Organism: Alexandromys fortis; assembly: GCF_014885135.2. Classification (NCBI taxonomy): domain Eukaryota; kingdom Metazoa; phylum Chordata; class Mammalia; order Rodentia; family Cricetidae; genus Alexandromys; species Alexandromys fortis. The sequence goes on along the minus strand of NW_026067967.1, from coordinate 17,007 downwards.
GGCCGTATCAAATATGCTGTGTTAATGTAGGATAAAGAATGCTGTACACAAGACTTGAGGAGCAATTAAATGGAAGGTTACATGGTTTCTTGTTCATCATTTTACTGTTACTAATCAAACAGCATAGGAGAGTGAGTAACTTCTACACTAGAGGAGGGTTTGAAATCCATGGCTCTGAAATCTCAACTACAACCAGGTTTGTAATTGACACTTTATCATTAAAACTCACCAATAATTACTCATTAATATTTCATCTGTGGCTGCTTCTGTGCTCCAACGGCACAGATAATTACTTGCAACAGAAACAGCCTGGTCCACAGAGTCTGTGTGACCCTCTTCAGAAAACACTTGCTGATCCATGCCCCAGGGTCTAGTATTCTTGCAGCATATGATGTTTTTTTCTAAAATATTCTCCCACTTAGTCAATGCTAAGAATAAAATATGAAATAGGCCCCAAAATGAAAATTTACTGGCAGGCACTGAAGGACTAAGCTTATCTTGGGAAGATAAGTTATAAACATTCCAAAAGACACTTAAAGGGTCTTTCCATGTCAGGTTCTGTCGCAGCTAGAGATGTGAAAATGCAATATTAAGTTAGACAGCAATGATGAATCTGTAATTAGAAGGAGAAGCCTGGGAGCCTCGAGGAGTTGACAGAGGTCATTCAACCGGAAATATCTTGACAGTTGCTAGACTGTGTCACAGGGATTAGTATGGCACACATGGGCATGTATGGAACACATTAATTGTGGACAAGCGTCTACTTTATTTCCCTGTAAAATAGCCTAAATGGAGTAATGAAACACACATTAATCCCCAAGACTCAAATGAAAAAGGCCATATTGACAGTAGATAAAAATATATAGTCTTGAATGAAAGAATGAAGATAATATATTATAATAAATAATTGTTATAATTATAAGATGACCAAGAAGTAAACTGAAAAAAAAAGGAAGCAGTAAGAATCTTATGTTGGATGATAATTCAGTGTGGAAGAGGAATTAGCTTAGCTAATGTTTATTTTTTAAAGGTTGAGATTACTGCTTTTATTCCATTCCGAAAGTAACCAGCTGCTGATCTCCAAGTCCCTTCCAGCACTGGCAGCTGGTTAGTTAATAACCACTAGGAATGTTAAAAAGAAACAACACCAACTTTCACGTGAGCTTATGCAGCACCGATGGGAAGATTTTTCGCAGACATCAGCCTGATTACATCAGAAAGCTATCAAGATAATTATACTTTTAAAAGTAATTTGACTCACATACAATTTTTTTAAATTTTGTCAAACATGTAAAAAGAGCAATCACATTGCTCTAGCCATTCAATAATCAGAAAAAAAGAATTATTATTTCACTCATGTGAACAACTTTTAAATTTAAAAATGTAGGATGTTTGAATGCTATATTCAGTAATATGTTTATGATTTCTGATATATGGTTATTGTTTGCAGTTTGCTGGAATTGAACACCAAGCAAAAATCTTCCTACTTAGAAGAAACAAGTTCTCCGTGCATAAATTTGGCAGGTGCAGAGAGAAATGCCAGTTCAGGGCGCAGTCTGCGGTGCCCAGGATCCTGACAATAGGATGGGGAGCGCATGCAGACAAATTCCAAGAGTAGAAGCATTCAAACGTCTAGACCACATGCTTGAGAGGGATACCCATCGCTGATCACTGCCAGAGTCTGTTCACTTGCTAAACTTCATGGTTGAACTTTAATTCCTAACCACAAACTTGAAACAAAACAGGTTAGTCTCAGAGGAGATTGGAAGAGGCACATGAAATCAGGAAAGACTCCAAAGATCCAGTTGCCATGTGTAGTATAGGGAGGACAAGAAGTTTGATAAAATGTAATTTAAAGTTAATAATGTCTATGGGAATGTGAAGGACAGTTTTTGTCACACAAGTCTTTCACCTGCTTAGGTAAAGTTACTCCAGGATATTTCATATTATTTGGGGCTATTCTGAAAGATCTAATTTCCATAATTTCTTTCTCAATCCATTTTCATTTGCATATAGGAGGGCTATTGAATTTTTTTGGAGTTAGTATTGTAACCAGCTAGGTTGCTGAAAGTATTTATCAGCTGTAGAACTCATTCATGGGGGGTTTTAAGGGTCACTTATATATACAATCATGTCACCCCAAATAAAGATACTTTGACTTCTTTTCCATTTTGTATCCCCTTGATCTCCTTCATATTGTTCTGCTAGAACTCAAGTACTATAGTGAATAGATATGGAGAGAGTAGACATCCATGTAGTGGAAGAGCTTCGAGTTTCTCTCTATTTAAAATGATGTTGGCTATAGGCCTGCTGTATCTTTCTTTCTTTCTTTCTTTCTTTCTTTCTTTCTTTCTTTCTTTCTTTCTTTCTTTCTTTTTACATTTTGTAAGATATATCCCTTTTATCTGTAATCTCTTCAGGTCTTTTTTTTTTATCACGGGAGAATGTTGAGTTTTGTCAGAGGATTTTTCAGCATCTAATAAGATGATCACGTGTTATTTTTCTTTCAATTTGCTTATGTGGTGGAATACATTTACTGACTTTCATATTTTGAACCATCACTGCCTTTCTGGGATGAAGCCTACTTGATCATGACGGGTAATATTTTTATGTGATCTTGGTTTTTGTTTGCAAATATTTCATTGAGTATTTTTACATCTATGCTCATATGGGAAATTGGTCTGTAATTCTCTTTGTTTAGTCTTTATATCATTTTGCATAATGGTAACTGTAGCCTCATAAAATGAATTGGGCAATGTTCCTTCTCTTAAAATGTTCTTTCTAAACCGGGCGATGGTGGCGCACGCCTTTAATCCCAGCACTCAGGAGGCAGAGGCAGGCGGATGTCTGTGAGTTCGAGACCAGCTTGGTCTACAGAGCTAGTTCTAGGACAGGCTCCAAAGCCACAGAGAAATCCTGTCTCGAAAAACCAAAAAAAAAAAAAAAAAAAAAGGTTCTTTTTACTTTGTGGGATAATTTGTGGATAATTGACTTTAATTCTGGTAGAATTCTATGCTAAAGTCATCTGTCCTTGGGAATTTTTTTTTTGGTTGGGAGTACTTAATAATTGCTTCTAATTCATGAGGGATTACAGGGGTATTTAAAATGTTTATATGATCTCGATTTAAATTTATCAAGTAGAATCTACCAAGAAAATTACCCAATACTTTTGAATTTTCCAATTTGATGGAGTATAGATTTTTAAGGTTTGTCTTTATGAGATCCTTTATTCCTGTATTTCCTTGGGGTTTTTGCTATGTTCCCCTTTAATTTCTGCTTCTTTTCTGCGTTCTTTATCAGTACTTCAGTTAGTTTGTCTGTTTCCTTACTCAATAACCAACTCTTTGATTGATTCTTTGTATTGTGTTTGTTTCTATTATATTGATCTTAGCCCTCAGTTTGATTATTTCCAGCCATCTACTCCTCTTGAGTGTGTTTACTTCTTTTGTTGTTGTTGTTAGAGCTTTCAGGTGTGTTGTTAAGTTGCTAGTAAGAGTTCTTCATAAAAAAATTTATGAAGGCATTTAGTTCTATCAACTTTTCACTTAGCAGTGCTTTTACTGTGATCCATATGATATGTTGTGTATTCATTGCCATTGAATTTTTGGAAGTCTTTAATTTCTGCCTTTGTTTGTCTTGACCCATATTTTTATTTATTAGAGAATTGTTATGAGATTGTAAGCTGTCTCTTGTTTCTGTTATTATTGATCAGAAAATTACGTGTACTTTTCTTATGTCATTGTACAATTCTTTGGAAAGAAAGAATTTTGCATCTCCTTTAAGCATTTTATTAATAATTAAAATCATGTATAATTGAGTTAATTCATAAAATAAATTTCATTTTGTTATTTCCAAAGAGATTATAGGCTAATTAGAGAGGATCAGGCAAACATGGTGACACCTTGAGAAGCAATTTTATGTTACAGAATGAAAAATATTCATCTCTGTAGTTGTAATAAGCTGGATCTGACTTCCAGTAGGATGATCAACTAGCTATACAAATTTTGCTATTGATTTAATCCTTCTAACTATCAATTTTCTTCTAAGTAAAACTGAGATAATAATTCTTATCTTTCTAGGTTGTGTTATAAACTTCAAGTAATACTTTCACATTTCTCAATTCATAATAAAAGATATTTAATGTTACTTTTCCTTGGGTTCGTCAATCTAAATCTTTTATCTAAGCTCTTTCCAAATAAGCAATTTTTCAGAAAAATATGTGAATGGCATAAGAAAATTGGTTCATATCTTACATTTTCAAAATCAAATTTCTCTGGGCATTCAGTGACTTAATCTTCTATATCTAAATACATCTAATACATCATTTCTGAAAATATAATAAAAGTAGATTTCCAGACTAAGGAAGTACATTGATATTATTGAAATTTGAAATATTTGGAAGATTATGTTAGCATAAAATTAGTGACAAAACTTCTGTCATATTTTACTGTTGATAAAGCTCTTTTACGCAAAGATTTTGAAGCAGATAAGGATACATTAATCACATATTACACATTTTTTAAAAATTGAGATACAGCATGTTATAAAAAACCAGACAGCTGAAAAGCATTTCAGAGAACTTAATCATTAGTTTCACTTTCCAAAATTTGGAAAACAATTGGTCAGAAAGAAGGGTGTCATTTATAGACATGGGGAATTCATAGGCTTAAAACTATGGAAGCCAGAAGGTCCATCATTATTAATTTCTTTTGGATTACTTTTCTAGAGTCTTCAACTCCAATAAAGTTCAGTCAGTGCATTGCAATAAAGATTCAGTATTTTGTATCACTTGAGGTTTTAAAGGCACAATGTGTATTGAAGAAAGTAAAAGGAGAAAAGTAGCCAAGGGATATAGAGAAAGGAAGAGAAGGAAAAAGAGGATAACTAAAAAGATAGGAAGAAATAAAGAAAGAAAGAAAGAAAGAAAGAAAGAAAGAAAGAAAGAGAAAAGGGGAACAAAAAAGAGATGAGATGAGTGGAGAAGAAAAAGGAAAGAAGAGAAGAAGAGAGAAAGGAGAGAACAGGTTGGAAAAGAGGAAAGTGATGTGGGATTCCACTCTGAATGCTATGAATATCATTGGTTAATAAAGGAACTGCTTTGGCCCTATAGTAGACATATAAGAGAAGAGTGCTGGGGGGAGAACTAGACTGAATGCTGGGAGAAAGAAGTCAGTGTCAGGGAGAAGCCATGGATCTGGTGCAGGTGACAGATGCTGATTCTTTAGCCAGTAAGCTACATGGTGATACAAAGTATTAAAATTATTTCTGCCTCGTTATGGAAAAGTATGAAAATTTAAACTTATGAAATTGTCTTTTTATAAATATAAAAGGAAAAATTCTTAGTAGAAATTTAAACCCCAACTTCATTAGAAAACTATTGAATCCTTGTACTACCAAAAGATGACTTGAAATACTAAACACATTGAAACATCTACTTGTATTGAAAGGCTAAGTAAATAAACTTTTAAAGTAGCATCATTGGTTTGTTAAGTATTTTAGTTGGAGCTGTTTGGGCTTGTGATTGATTTATTTAATAATATCCACTTTTTACATACTAATGATATATACTTCTACAGTATATAAAAATTAAGATCATTCAAAAGTATTCATTTAAATGATACAAAATCTTGTAAACAGAAACTATAAAAACATTCAAATTCTTAATTATGTGATAAATATAAAACTTTTATTCATTGTAGTTAAAGTGCCATATTTAAACATAGACTTCACATTGGAATTCATTGATAATCCTTTGTATTTTTAAGTTCAAGGATTTTTTTCTTCATTTTAGGCCTATAGAATCAACAAAGCAGGGCTCATAGGGGTTTGCATAAACTGAAAAGGCAATTACAGTCTTAATGGGTCTCTGTGAGGTCCTCTGTGTACATATTATGATTATTTAGCTTGAGGTTTTTGTAGGACACCTTATATTGGGAGTAGTGGTGTCTCTGACTCACTTACCTTTCCTTAGGACCCTTTTCCTCCTATTGGATTCCAGCCTTCATTTGAAGTTTTGTGCCTAGGGTTACTGCATCTTGTTATGCTATGTTTGCTTGATGTGCCTAGGAGGCCTGTTCTTTTCTGAAGGAAAACTAAGGAGCAGTGGTATAAGCATTGCAGTTCGGATTGAAAGGGACTGTGGTAGTTGGGAGCCAAGGAGTACCACAAAGTCACTGTAAACATAACATATTACAGCCCTGTTCCAGGGAAAGGATTCCCCAATTTAACAACTCTGCTAAGCAGGTTTTTCCAGTGAAGTTGTTACAGCTCTGCTCAGGTCTCTCAGAGTGTAAGAACTCTGCTCCACTAGAGTAAGGTTTCCCCAGAAACAGTGTTTCAGTTATAGTCTGTTCTGCTCTGCTCCATTGGTGAAAGAAGGTCTCAACCAAACCTCATTCAAGAGATTTATTGGAAAGGAAGAATTTGGGAGGGTGGCTGCCTCTGCCATGGTGGAAAAGGGAAGCATCAAAATGAACATGCATAGAGTTTCCATAAAACTTCTTAGTTTTCCCAGGGTGAAGAATTTTTAGATGGGAGTTGGTCAGATTTCAATCCCTGACAAGCTCAATGATTGGCTGGATTTTGTGCTCAGGGATTTGTTGGTTTAATGCTCAGGGATTGTCTGGTTTGCCTGTTCAGGGTTTAGTTAGTTTCTGTGCTGAGTTGGTGAGAGGCAGAGTATGTCTCTTTGGCTCTAGTTTCAGGGCCAAAGTATGTTTTATTTTTTTTTTTACTAGCCCTTTTTAAACTTTTGGCTCTGGTTTCAGAGTCAGAGTGTTTTTCTTTTACTGACTCTGGTTTCAGGGACAAAGTGTGTTTCTTTGACTGGTCCTTTTCGAACCAGTCTTATATACATTGTATATGGGTTATTTTCATGTTTTGTACACAAATGTCCAGAGAACACTTTCATAAGGAAAAGAGAAAATAGAGTAGAAAGCTAGAATTCATATAACACTTGATTCATGTTTCCGTTTTTTATACAGCACTTCTTGTTGGGGAAGGCTGTTAGTTCATTCCCTGATGCTCAATCCTGAAATAATCACATAGAAATTATATTATTTGCAATACTGTTTGGCCAATATCTTAAGCATATTTCTAGCTAGCTCTTATATCCTAAACTAACCCATTTCTATTAATCGCCATGTGGCTGTGGCTTACCAGCAAGTTTCCAGTGCATCTGTCCCCAGCGGTGGCTATAGGGAATCTCTGATTCTGCCTACTTTCTCCCAGAAATCAGTTTAGTCCCCCCCCCCCATAACACTATTTTATATTATCACAGGCCAAATCAGCTTCTTTATTCATTAACCAATAAAAGCAACACATATACCGAAAGACTTCCCACATCTACTTCTTAGGACAGACATGCTGAATACAATTGTGGGACCTGGTATTGTCTGAGCAGCTAGAGAAGCTGTGTTCATATTTCTTTATTTTCTTAAAGGTTTATTTATTGATTATGAATACAGTGTCTGTCTGCTTGTATTTCTGCAAGCCAGAAGAGGACACCAGATCTCATTACAGATAGTTGTGAGCTAAAGTGTGATTGCTGGGAACTGAACTCAGGACCATTGAAGAGCAGCCAGTGCTCTTAACATCTGAACCATCTCTCCTGGCTCTTGTGTTCATGTTTCTAAAATTACTACACAATGAAAATAAGCCCACTCTCAAATGATATGGGAATTCAGGAAAAAACTTTTTAAATCAAAAGTTTGTGTTCAAAAATTGTCAGCAAAGCTGGACATGTTGGCATGTCTTTAATCGATGTACTTGGAAGGCAGATCCTAAAGAGTTTCAACTCTACTTTCAAGTCATCTGCACATATACAATTTTATATGTTTTTAAAATCAAGGCCTTTCAGATGACACAAAATGTGATGCTTTCTTTCTGTGACTAATTTGCTTAATAAGATTGTGTGCACCTGGTAAGTTTTGTCAATTAGTAATGTTCATTCAACTCTCAGGCAAAACAGTCCCTGTAACTAAGGAACAACTTGAGAAAAAAATAAAAAAGAATGTTTCTATTTAGAGAAAGAAGAGTTACTGCTTGTGGCTACACTTGGGCTACAAGATTACTTACTTTCAGGAACTGAATAGAAGGCTCAATCATAAAGAGCACTGGCTCCTGTTCCAGTGGTCTGGGACTAGCTCACAGAGTCTGTGACTCCAGTTCCAAGGAACTGAATACCCTCTCCTGGGCTCTGCAAGCACTAGATACAAAAGAGCCCCCAGACATGCATTCAGGCAAAAGGTCCATGCATAACACATAAAAAAATATAACTTACTAGTACCGGAAGCAAGAAGCATGATACTTTGGATTCTGTAACTGAAGAAAAGAATAAATAATACTTACATTAAGACCCCGAGCCCTTTCTGAAACAGAAGCATGGAAATGCCAGTTTCTGTCCTTGCAAGTCTTTTCTTTGTGTCCCCCCTATATTTTCCAGACCATACGAAGTAGAATTTCCTTAAGCTTAGAGAAATCAAGGTCAGCCCTTACTCTCTCAAGTCTTTTTGCTTCCATTCCTATATTAGACAATTGAAATCATCCCTGGTTCTCATCACCCATTCCCCCCATGAAAGACTTCAACCCCAGGGATGTAGCTTCCTTTCAGAAGCATCTTTAATGGATTCTCGGAATATAAGATGCCACTATAATTCTTCATGTGCCAATCAACCATGGCAGTCTCAGAAATGAGAGAGAGAGAGAGAGAGAGAGAGAGAGAGAGAGAGAGAGAGAGAGAGATACACTGGGGTCCTTTTAAATTATGTCTACCTGGCAGTTACTTATTTGGAGTTTACATAAGGAAGGCAAAGGATCAGAGAACATGATGAGTGTTTATTGGATGTGATTTACTTCTCAATAATTTGCCACTGATGTGTCAGGAATTCAAAACAAGAAGTCTTCCAGGACAGATTTTTTTTTGTAGAGATGTAATTTATTAACGAGTCTCCTTTCCCAGAGAAGCAATTGTCAAGTAAGTGCTTCCAGCACAGCCTTGGCTGCAATTATGATTCAAGTCCATGCTGCAAAGTCATATTCACCCAAGAATTCTACCACTCACCACCAAAAACATTCATGGGAAAGACTTTGCTGCACTGACATATCCAGGGAGTTAATCTCAAAATTAAGAAGGAAATACAGGAAGCAATCATTTTAAATATTTATTTTCAGAAAGTAAATTTCCTACTTTAAGTCAAATTTGGTTTAAGGTTCTTTTTCAATTTAATTTTTGTTGGTAGGTCGAAAAACTGTTATTTTAAATGCTCAGGCAAAAGCAAGTCATTATTCCATAGTGAACTATAGAGAGCTTCTGGTTGTCATGGTAATGCAAATGCACATATGAAGTCAGTATTGTGGACATCAAATTTCCGTTAAAATATCATGCACATTTGCATGAATGCTTGCCCAGTCATTTTAGCTGGGTTTGTACTCCTCTGCTACATTGCACAACAATGCCAAGGGATTTCAAATTCTGAGCGGAGTTTATCAGAGTTCACTGCATCTATTATTGATCTGTCTTTGAATGCAGGAGTTGAACTGCATTCAAAGGGAAACATACAAATGGAGAGCTATGCAGTTAACCTTGCCAATTACCTTCGATCTGAACTGAGGAAACTCCCACATCTTATCACAAGTGATTTGACTTATTTTCTCTATCTTTAATATTTCCTCTCTTAAAACATTGCTTAAAATATCTCCCTCTGGGTTTTTAATGTTCATTTGCTCTTTATTATACAAGGTTTTAGGGGACCAGGAACATGGCTTTGCTGGTACAGCGCTTGCTGTACAGCATGAGAAACTGAATTTACATACCCATAACCTGTATGTAAGTCTGGTGTGGTGATGCATACCTGCAATCCAAGTTCTGAGGAAGGAGAAACCGGCCCTGGGGCTTGGTGGCCACCCTGTCCAGCCAATCAGCAACCTCCAGTTTCAGTGAGAAACTGATAGATTTCTGGATGAAGAAACTAGAGACTTGAGTTCTGATCATAGATCTGGAATCATTCCAGACTATACCTTCTAGTATTTTTCCTCATTTTACATCATCTGGAAGTACAGAAAGGGCTCAAAACTAAGCCTAACATATGTTGTAAAGTTGATTCAGAGACAACCGGCAACACAGAATCAAAAGTGCACACAAATGTGAAGAGACAAGAGAACTGAGTCACTGCAAGTCTGACCACTAATTGCGCATGATAAATTTTAGTGAGAGCTTGAGAAATGACCTTGTAGGCTGGAGTTGCTTCATTAGTGATGTATGCTATGCTTAAAATATATTACATAATTTATTGCATTGTATCTAATTATCATACCAATTTCAAACCATATGGATAATAATAGGAATTATAAATAAACTGGTTTAGATGTTATGAAAAATTGAATAAGCTAGCAACATGACTCAGCTCTCATACCTCCTACATGATAGAGTCGGGTCTCCATCTCTACCCAGAGTCCTTTGTCCTTTCCATGACACAAGCTTAAGAGTGGAAGACAAAGCCAGGCATGGTTGTGCACACCTCTAATCCCAGCACTGGGGAGGCAAAGGCAGGCAGATTTCTGGAGTTTAAGACTAGCCTGGTTTACAAACCTGACTCCAGGACAGCTAAAGAGAGAAATCCTGTCTTGAAAATCAAAACAAACAATAAAAAAAGGAATCAAAGACAACTTTAAGAATATAAAGAAAAACTAGACTATAAGCAAAAAAGAGATCAAGCACAGCAAGATTGCAAGTCTGCATAAGCCTGATTGTCTTTCCCCTGAATTACTGTAATTTCATAGACTTGGGGGTATTATTTACAAACTGGGAAGGTGTCATTGCTACATTTAACAACACTTCAAAAGTAATAGACTTGGGCTTTTATCAAACGAGAGTTGAGAGGTGATGCTCAGGTTTGGTGAAAATCAACTTTTAAGTGTTTGATGAATCTTATCATGAAGGCATCTGGTCAGGAGGGAGATACACAGGTTAGGGACTCTAATGTGAAGCTGAGTCTAAACACAGAAAATTGGTTTTTAAAAGACTCGTCTTTAAAAATGTAAAAAAAAGTAGAGATGTAATGTTGTCAAAATCTGACCCTCGGTTTTCATCATGACAAAGGAGTAATGAGAAGAGATGAACTATGGTGATAAAAGACTTTTGAAATCATTTTACTATCCAAGTCTGTGGCCTGACTAAATCATTTCAATTAAAGAAATACAGTGATGATTTATCAGTGGATTTACTGTGAAGTAAATTTCTCTATTAGTTAACTATTTTTTTCTTCTAATACTTGGGCTCAAACACAGTTCTGACAGAGGCCACACATCTGAGTTATATTTCTAGCCTCCAATTTCTCTATTATTAAGAAGTTATTAAAAGTTGATTATAGGCATATTATTAAACATCCTTGTAAATTTTTTTATTTTTTATTTTTTACATAATGTGTTGAACAAATTATTCATTGTTAATTTTTGCATAATTTCAGTAGAGACTGAGTCTTTCTTTTACCTATGTAGCCTGTTTCCTACAGCCAGATGACAGCATCCTCTCTCCAGGAAGTAAGGAAGGATGGAAAGGAGTGAATGAAAAGCAACCAGAGCTACACGGGGACACTTCATCTTAGACAGAGAAGTCTTCCACCCACAGCCATGCTCCAAGGCAAGTATGGAATAGACCGTCTATTCCAGCCAGTTTCTGCCTGCTAAAATATTTTATTCATTTGTAAGAAAAGAATGCATCTTGATGAAGCTCGATTAATAAAATCCCAGAAACAAAAATTGGGGTCAATCTGAAGGTCAGAAAAGCAAAACAGCCAGTCATTGACTTGTACCTCTACCTCAGTCCAAAATGGCGATCCTGCCTCCAGGAATCTCAGAATGAGACTGAGAGCTGTCTCTGTCTGATATTTCTTTCTAGTTCTAGGATTAAGAGCATGCACCACTACTACCTGGTTTCTATGGCAAGCTAGTGTGGTTACTGGGACTAAAGGTGTGTGTGTGTCCTTGTTGCCTGGTCTGTAAGGTTGGCCAATGTGGTTGTTTCATATTTCTGATTCTAAGGTAAGTTTATTTATTAAGATGCAAATGAAATACTTCTTGGGTCACAAAAATAATCACTGTTGTAGTGTGTTAATTAATAATCCAGCAATAAACCATGAGCCCAACTCCTGACTTTAAAATATAGTAAGTTATAAATATTTTTTCAAAATATATTAGCTTAGAGGAATGCCTCTGGGTATTCAAATGATTGAATAATTTTATAGGACTGCAAGCGTCAAGACATATGATTATTAAATGACATCTTTTGAAAATAATTATTTCTATTTTAGTGCTATTTTCTTTGAATCATTCTTGGAAAATAATTAGGATGCAGAATCAATTTCCTGTTGTGCATGAACTCAATATGTTGCAAAGGCATTACATCTGCAATACAAAGATAACTATTCACACTTTTCTTTCTAGATGGGAACATACTGACTGAGTTTATAAAGGAAAACTTAAATATGCCTATATGGTGATTTTTGTCATTTATCAAATAACCATTATTATTGTTCTTTACTTTGGTATAGGGACTTCCAGTTCACCACAAACATCTTTGTCACTGAGGAAATAAAAATATATTTTGTGTAGGCATAATATATTAACTTTCATTTTCTAAGAAAGTTTATGATTGAATCCATAACTAAGGCAAAGGTCAAGCACCTATCCTGCAGTTGGAAAACAGTTGATATTGAAAGCTGGGCATCAACCTATAGTTTTGGTTAGTGGTTAATTTTAAAAAACTCTAGAAACTGTTAGGAGGGGGTTGTTATAATTAAAGTCCTCAAGTGTGTGTTTAAAGGAAGTAATAGAACATTGAAGAAAGGGTAGGCAGACATGAAGGAAAATCTGAGGTGGTGTCTCAGGAAAATGCTCACTACACTAGCCAGTGCACCTGCGTTCATTCACAGTACTGTAATAAAAAGCAGGGCATGGTGATACTGGACACAGAAATACTGAGCTTCCTGACCTTACTGATGAATCAGTTGAGACAAATTGGTGACCCTCAGATCTCAGAGACAGACATTTTCTTCCACACACACTCACACATGTGTAAATACATAAACCTCAAAAGAAAGTGAGATAAAATTATTGTCTCAGGATAGAAGCACTCAGGACATATAGCACCAGGCTTCTACATTGTTGCATGTAGTACCTGTGTAGGAAGTATGATTTCTATTACGGAGATTTCAAAGCAGACCCTGAAAGTTCCAACAGCGTTTCCTTTTATGTCACCCATGGTGGATAGCCTTGAACCCACAGAGACGATCCACCTGTCTTTCACCTCTCAAGTGCTAGGATTAAAGGTGTGAGCCATGATGCCTGGCCCCTCCTTTCAAATATTTTTATTCATACAATGGGTTTCATTGTGGCATTTTATGAAATTAAATCTTTTGTTTTATCCTTATTCTCACTCCCAGCTTTCTCTGCTTTATCCCTTCCTCCTTTCTTGCTGGACCCCTCCCTCTCTATGAAGAGCCCCTCTTTTTGTTTTTAAACCACATATGTTCCATTCCCCTCTGCCGCTACTTCCTCACCCTCCAGTGAACTACTTGCTGCTCTGTTATTGACTCAGTTCTGCTTTCATATCTTATATGTATATGTAAATGTGTGTAGAGACACATATAGACAAGTATATGTGTTTAATTCTACAGTTATTTATGTGTAAGTATGATATTTATATTTCTGAGTCTAGTTGTTTTTAGCTCAACACAATGATCTCTAATTCCACCCAATTTCCCACACAGGTCAAAATTCCACTGTTCTCTAGAACCGAAATAAATTCCATTATGAATTCATACCATATTTTGTTTATCCCTTCATTTTGTTTTGTTGATGAACTGTACTCCAAGCCATCAAAAATAGGGCTATTTTCCCCCATTTACTTTGCCTGAACAGAGTCTCCACTTGTATGTACTTTACAGTTCATCAGTTTCTCCCTGGCACTCCAGCCTCCACATCTCTCTGTTAGAGCTGTTGCTCACATTATACATTACTAGGATAAATTCAGGCTCCTTGACTGATGTTTTTCTTCTGTTCTCAGGGGCCCCAGGTGGCTCAGTTTAAAAACACAACCCTTTCACCACACCTCCCATCCACAGTCCTCATACAGAGTGATCAAATGGAATTCTTCCCCATTGATGATTTATCCCCTAGAAGAATATCTGTCACAGCTCATGAAAATATGAATGTGGATTTGAGAATCATGAGCATTGTAAGCTTGTCCTGGAGCTGGAACTGACAGAATTTTGTCACTTGAGCAGCCCAACTTAACTTTTAGAGGAGGCATTTGCTTCCAATCTAGTCTGGCAGTCATGTGGGCAAAGCTGTGTTTGCCTTGCTTCTTTCATTTCATATGCCTCCCATCACTTTTCAGCTGCTCATGGCTTCCTTTGTGACTCTCTGAAACTTTTCCTCCTCTTCTCTTTTTGGGAATGAATCTATTTTTTTTTGTTTGATTGTTTGTTTTGACAGCAAGTACTTCTTCACTGAATTACATTCCTGGTCCTCAAACATTTCTTACTGCTAATACTAACAAAATAAAGATAAATTAACTTTAAAATTTGTTAATTTACCAACAGAGCTCAAAATCATTTATAGGACTTCAATGTATTCTCCTAATGTGGAGGGTATGAGGAAGGATTTCCATTTAAACAAAGTTGCCCTAAATAAAATGAGGCCTCAGAATTAAGACAAAATTCAGGATTCTATAATACCTTGAGAGGTCTTCAGAAAAACACTTACGATTATATCAACTCTTCAAATAAAAGTTTCTTTTATTATCTTAGGAGTTTGCTCTTTGGAACTAAATTTTTGAGCAACAGAACTCTTCCTGGGCCTGAAGTAAAGACCTACCTTGGGCAAACTTGGTGGTACACAACTCTAATCAAAGCACTTTGGATACTGAGCTGGAAGGATCAGGAGGTTTTTTTTTTTTTTTTTTTTTTTTCCAATTTGGCTACATAGTCAGTTCTGGTCTGGCCTGTCTCAATCAAAATACCAAGAAGGAAGGAAGGGAGGTGAAAGAGAGGGGGAGGAAAGAAGGGAAGAATAGAGGAAGAGAAGAAGTGGTCTAAGAGTTTCTTACGGGAATAGAGCAAAGACCCAGGGAATATGAGCAATTGCTTATATGGCAAAACTGAAACTGAGAGCCTTGAAAAATCATTCTCTGGGCACAAAATAACCTTGAGGAAAGAATGCAGCTCTGCTCTAATTAAGCATTTCTACCCAGCTTGGTTTACACTTTTTGATGAGAATAACTATTATGACCATAATTTGGTCGGCTTTATTTCATTTGCATGTATGGGAGCAGATATGCCTTGTCCTTTTGGTAAATTTTTCATGAACATTCCAAAATCTGAGAATCAAATTAAGATAATGAATTCGCAAACTTTAAGTCTGAGATTGGTACCATGATAGGTTAGAATATAGGGAGGGATAGAGAAGAAGAGTGGATATTGAAAGAGACAATGTAAATAATTTGAAAATATTTTGATTTTTTCCCATTGGAAGATGATACATGATCACTCAGCTTATAATGATCGTGATCTATGATGGTTTGGGTCAACAGATTACAGTGCAAATAATGCTATGCTACTGAAGTCTCAGTCTTCTGGCTTCTACCTCCTGCCCTATGAAACACTTACTGTTTCTTGAAACTCTGAGTCACCTTATAAAAATTCAGAGCTCCATGTTCTCCTAAGGGAGCAAAATGAGGAAGGAAAAGGCAGGGAGTGGACAAGGAGAAAGGAAAAGATAGGAATGAAGAAGGAGAAAAGGGAAGAGGAAGAAAAATAATAATAATAATGGGGGAGACAGAAAAACAAAGATACACTGATGTCTTAGTCTATTTACTCCACCATGACAGCATGCCACAGGGTGAGTGTCTGAAACAGCAGAAATATATTTGTTGTACTATTGAACATTAGTAAATACAGCATTTGATGTCAGTCTCTTAGATTACTGGCAAACTTTCCCTTCCTAGCTGGTAGATTGTGGATTCCAGCTGCATCCTCTTGTGAGGATGTGATCAGGTTAGTGAGGTAGTGTGTGTGGTGTGGGAATACTTGGAAACTCTGTGGTTGCTTTATATAAGGGCACTAATTCCATCAAGAGAATCCTGTTATCATCCTGACTTCATCTAAATTTAATTGTGGTAGAGAGACCTCATCTAACAGCAGCATCATCTGGGAATTAGGATTTTGGTGACTGAATAAAAGAAGGTCACATTCAATCCACAGTATCAGACTGCCAGAGAGCAAGTTCACAGAGTAGTTACGCCTGTTGTGTTTTTCACTTAACTCTAACCCAAGAGACTGTGAAATAAAAGCAAAACAAAATAAAAAAAAATCAGGTAGTTGTTACAAGTCTCTAGGCATTGAGATTTGGAGCATTGTTTCCAAATAACATGCAAATAAATTCGACAGATAGACTATAGGGGGATTTTCCTATCACTTTGTGAATCAACCCTTTTTATTTAAAGCAAATGAGTACTCGAAATTAGTTTAATTAAGTTTCAATTCTGGAATATCATGGGTTTGTGAGAGAAGTGGACCGTGAACTGTAAACATATTGAGTTAATTTTCAGAAGCGACATTTTACAAACAGCTTTAGGTCCATACCATCAGATACTTTACATGGGTAATCATTAAGGTAATCCAAGCAGCAGTTTGAAGCTTTGATGAAGACTTTCAGTAATTTGATGAAAGTGGGGAAGAATCAAATCCATAATGCATACATTTTTTCTTTTGTCATTAAAGGCAAAATTAACCATTATAGAACATATTCTTCCAACACATAGAAGAGAAAAGAAATCACCAATATTTTCCAGTTACAAATCCTTTGACATGCAACAGTGACCTGCCTGGAAGATATACTGACTTAATAGTGGCACAAATGTTATGGGGGTAACCAATCAGTTTTTTTTTTTTTTTTTGGTTTTTCGAGACAGGGTTTCTCTGTAGCTTTGGAGCCTGTCCTGGAACTAGC
>NW_026067966.1:13820436-13865658 GCF_014885135.2 Alexandromys fortis | reverse complement strand
TAACACTTTGAAGTTTTATAAATGGAACTCTATTTTTTGTAGAATTCCTAGTCATAGGGCATAGAGTAGACCCAAATGATTTTAAAAGTAGGAAAATTTGTATTAAAAAGTTGCAACTAAGTAGAAAATATAGAGAGCTAAAAATGATAGGAACATTGTTAAGACTCATGGTACATGTTGCTCATTTGCTTTTCACTATTGTTACTATTTACCAGTTTATACTTGCACAACAGTTAATGTTTCTGCCCTTCTTATTGTATGCCCATGGATTTAAGATGTTATCAACAGTTTTTAGAAAGGTTAGAAATGAAATTGCTCCATAGATCTTATGTCTTTCTATTAATTCTTATACTTCCTAGTTGAAAACATTTGGTCGATTCTAATATTATTCCTCAGTAAGGATTTTTGTTTTTCTCACTGTAAAATGGTATATCTTTGAATTTTTTTAATATTACTTCATTTCTTACTTTATAATAATAATATAGTTAAATAGAGCCGAAAATGCATTGAATATATTGATGTAGTCTGTAACAATAAAGATTTCAGAAGCTGTCAAAAACTCCTGAATTCTGGTTAGTCAGCATGTCTTACCCTCTGTCTTTTTTTAAAACGTCATGTCTTTTAAATATTATTTATGTGAAAAATATCATAGAGAGATGAAATTGCACAACAGAAATATTTATAAAACACTTTCATTAGTGATGAATATCTTGCATATCACCATAGACCCTTCATCTGGCGATGGATGAAGCTAGAGACAGAGACCCACATTGGAGCACTGGACTAAGCTCCCAAGGTTCAAATGAGGAGCAGAAGGAGAGAGAACATGAGCAAGGAAGTCAGGACCTGAGGGGTGCGCCAACCCACTGAGACAGCAGGACTGATCTAATGGGAGCTCACCAAGGCCAGCTGGACTGGGTCTGAACGAGCATGTGATCAAAACCGATTCTCTGAACGTGGAGGACAAAGAGGGCTGACTGAGAAGACCAGGACAATGGCATTGTGTTTTGATCCTACTGCTTGTACTGGCTTTGTGGGAGCCTAGTCTGTTTGGATGCTCACGTTCCTAGACATGGATGGGGGGGGGACCTTGGACTTCCCACAGGGCAGGGAACCATGACTGCTCTTTGGACTGTAGAGGGAGGGGGAGGGGGAGGGGAAAGGGGGAGGGGGAGGGAAATGGGAGGAGGTGGAAATTTTTAATAAAAAAACTTTTATTGTAAAGACAGTATGACTTTCTCACTTAGGAAGATAGCATCAGTAACAAAGTCATCTCTGTATTATTGAAAGAATCTGGATTTAGCAGGTGGATTTAGAGGTTCACGCCTCTAATCCCCACACCCTCACCCTTAACTCTGTCGTGATTGAAAGTCTTTGATCATTTCTGAAGCTGAGTGATTCCTTATGGAAGTTCACTTTGCTAAGTTTACTTCATTGTGCTTGATGGGAATCAAACATAGGGTATCTCAGATACTAAGCTGAGCTATAACATTGAGTAACGTTTTCACAATAGTGTTTTAAAATTTTTAGATTTAAAAGATGGTTAATCTTACGCTTTTCCCCTCCTTTCAAACAACAACAACAACAACAAAACCCTTATGAATGTTGTGTGGGGCTAATAACAGAGTCTTGCCCTTTGCTTCTTTTTTGAAAGACAGAAGTGATTCTAAGTTCTAGGTGGAGCAATATCCTTGGAATAGTCACAGACATAGTACAAAGGCACCAACACAAGTAAAGGAAAAGATTTTTGTCTTGGAGGTGTGTCCCAGGACCAATCGCATGGCTACAAAGAAATCAAATCGAAATCCTCTCTAGATGTCACCATAGAGTCCCTGGCCCTCAGCTGATCTGCAGAGGCAATGCAGGCGCCAGGCGAGGGACGTTCCGTCCGCCCCACCTAGCAGGGGCGGGGCGCGACGTCAGCACGTCGGTCCTCACGTCCAGCTGGGAAAATACTGACCTGAGAGCCCAGGCTGGCGCCGGCCGCCCGCAGAGCCCAGGAGCCGAGCGCACTGCGGCTGCGCGAGCATGCCGGGGGCGGGGCTTCTGCGCCGAGCGGCCCCTGAGGAGCGGCGGCCGGAGGGCCTGGTAAATCCCGAGGCGCCGGAATGGTTAGCCGAGGGGCTGCTCCGCCCCCGGCTCCTCCCGCCCCCGCCTCCCGCCGGCTCGGCTTCGGGTTGACACGGGGCTTAGCCCGGCAGGGCGGAGGGCAGCAGGTTAGCCCGCGGCTGGGTGGCGGCGGCAGGCCTGAGCGCGGTGAGGGGGCGCGGAGGTCGGGCGGAGGCGGCTGCCGGGCGCCGAGCGGGAGAGCGGAGGGCCGGGGCGCGGAGGGGCGCGGGGGGGGGGGCGCGGGGCTGCAGCCTGAGGGGCGCGGCCGGCCCGGGCGGGTCCGGCTGGGGCCGGTTGGAGTTGATTGGCGTGCCTGACGTTTGTCGTACTTGCTCTTAGCGGGGACGCGGGGAGCTCCCCCGGAGGTGGTCCCTGCCTCGGGGTGCCAGCTCCTTTCCTCTCGCGTGGAGAGGTAGGGTCCAGGTAGACAGGGGTAACGTTCACGGTGCGGATGGGTAAAACAAACAAACCAGGAATTCCTCCGGCCCTCCCCCACGCCCTGCCCTGCTACGCTGCAAACATTCCCAGCAACTTTTAAGTAGCAGGCTAGAGATCGCAGAGATTTGATGTTTGATCCGTGTTCCTGGTCTTTTAAGTAAAGGCAAACACGTTATTAGAGAGTAGTTTTCTCTTCCCATCTATTGTAGTTTTGGTGGTGAACATGCCTGGAAGATTTTAGTACTTTATGTTGATGTTAGTCGCGGTGTACAAAACAGCTTCTCTGAGATCCAATCAGATTAGAAAATTATCCCTTTTATTGGGTAAGCAAGGCAGACAAATATTTGGATTAAAAAATGGATTTAGAAAAACGTTGGGTATTTTTGTATTTCACAGACTTATTTACAAGCCCAGCTACTACTGATGAAGATGTGTTGGGAGAGTGGCTGCTGAAATTGACCTTTACTGACCCGAGACAGTTTTATTTGTTTTACTTGTTTATCCCCCTGCTTTGAGTTTTACTGCAATGGCTGAGAAACTTGAAAAATAAAATAACATGCTGTGGTCTTGAACCTTCTTTCTGAGGAAATACTGAAGTGCCAAAGTGGAAAGCCAGAATGGCAGCCAGAGATAGGCTCTTTGAACTTTGGATGCTTTATTGTACAAAGGTAATTGCTTTTATTTCTGTACTTAGAAATACGTGATTATAAAATTTTGTATCCAGCATTATGATCTCATATGGCTAGTGTGTTTGTTCATATTAATAATCCTGAATTGGCAGGTGTGGTGGAACATGCCTTTAATGCCAGCACTTGAGAGCAGAGGCAGATGGAGAGAGAGTTCTTTGAGTTCAAGTCCATCCTAAGAGAGTTCTAGGAAAGCCAGGGCTGCATAGAGAGCTCCTGTCTCAAAACAAAACAAAACACCTAACAGCAGCCTCCCAATCCTGAATTTTAAAAACATTTAAGAGATTTTGTATTTTCCATAGTTTTTCAGATTTGAGTACATTGACCACTGGCCTATTATATATAATGTGTTTTTTGATATTATCTTCAATGATCTCAAAATTATATAGGTAAGATTGTGCCTATAAAAGGAAAGTAAAACTTTTTTTTGTGTGTGTAGAATGTGTGGGACACACGGGTGCCATGGTACTTTTATAGAGGTCTGGGGACAGCTTTGTGGATTTGGGTTTCTCTCTACACCTTTCCATAGCTACCTAGGGTTGTATTTAGGTCTGCCGGATCATGTGGTCTATGCTTTAACCATGGAGCCATTTTACTTGGAAACAGTTGACCTTTAATGCTGTTTTTGGCCTAAGGACTCTTTTGTGAGGATATTAAACTTTTTTCAGCAGCCTTTTATGATTTTATTTTTATTGATTTGAGGTGGTTATGTGATTACCATTGTGTTTGATACTAACTAGATTCTGGCAAGGTGGGTAATATAATTATCCCTTTTCACTGATGAGAGAACTGGTGTAGGAGTGAATTTGAAACCCAAAAGCACGTGATTCAGGTCCCCATGCTTTAAAACATCATTTTAACCTGTAAGGTTTTGACATTCAGAAATAATTTTCTTGGACTTACTTCATGTGGGTTTTGCATGGAAAGTTAGATTTTAGGCCATTGATACTAATTGAGGGTGCTTCTCAAGTAAGGATCCATACTACTACTTTGAAGATACTGGCAATGGCCAGAGAAGCATCCTTAGTCTATTTAAGTTAACTTAGGTATTTGTGATTATGCTCTCAGGTCACAGCCTGCAGTTTTACATTATTTTTGGGGGGCTTTTTTCTTTTAATATAGTTTCAGGTATTTTATTTATTTTTATTTTATGTGTGTTGACATTTTGCCTGCATGTTTGTCTTTGTGAGGGCATCAGATCTTGGAGTTACAGATAGTTAGTTGTTAGTTGCCATATGGGTCCTGGGAATTGAACCCAGGTCCCCTGGAGGAGAAGTTAGTGCCACTGAGCCACCTCTCCAGCCCCAATTTCGGCTATTTAAAAATCAAATTATTCCTTAAAAGCCATCTAGTTTTCACTGGAGTTTTCCTTAACTTCCTGGTTAGATCTCCAAATTGAAGGCCAGCCTGATCTACGTAGAGAGTTGCAGGTCAGCCACTGCTACATTATTAAAGTATATCTCTGTACATACATATGTGCACAGACATGCACACATACATATTTTGAAATGTTACTATGAAATTTCAAAATAGCTTCCAGGCTTATGTAATTGACAGAAACATCTTTAAAAAATAGACAACCCTTCCAATAAAAAGGGAATCTATTGCATCCAGACACTTTTGAACATAGTCACTAATTAATACTTTAGCCAAAAGTAAAAATGAAATTTAAATATGATTGTCTAATAATTTTAAAATGACTTGTTTAAAAATATATCAAACTTTCTAATTTTCACCATTTTCAGAATAAGAATAGGTAAATTAGATTACATTGTTTTACTAATTATGTTTTTTTCTAGGTAGATTAAGTGTCAGTGAGTTTTGAAAAGATTTTATGTTATTGACATTCCCTGTTTTTTTGTTTGTTTTGTTATATACATGAATCCTTTTGTCATGATCTCTGGTTGTGTCCCTTAGCTCGATTTAACCCTACTGTTAAATTTTGAAGCCTTTCTTCTTGACAGAAAGATAAATCTGATTTTTACCATTAAATTTAAACCATGTTTGGTCTTAATAGAATTTATTTTTATTGTTTCAAAGAATGGCTGTTTAAAAATTTTGATTTTTTTGTATATATTATGAGTTCATGGGTAGATGATGAACTTGTTAGATAATAACTGCTATACTTTGAATCAGACAGCTATTAAGTGTACGACTCACAAATGGAACTCATCTCCCTACTGAGGTTGCTGACTCGTGCATTACTGACCTTAGGCCCTACCCTCTTGTTCCTACTCTAGCAGTTACTCCATCAAAACATGATTTCCCACCAACATCGGACACATTTCAAGGTCTTTTTGCTTTGCATTTTATTTATTCATTTATACATTTATTTGGGATTTTCAAGGCCAGGTTTCTCTGTGTTGACCTGGTTGTCCTGGAATCAAGTTCTATTAGACCAGGCTGACTTCAAACACAGATCCACTTGCCTCTGCCTCCCACATGAGGGGATTAAAAGTATATAGCAGTACCACCCAATTGTGTTTTATTCTTTTGATGAGTTTTCATGCAATTTAAAGACTTTCCAGATCTTCTAAAAACATTATATGCAGCTTAGTTCTGAGATCTTAGCCTTTGTGGCTTCTAATTGTGAGGTCCAGTTTTGGCTCTGATACTTTGTTTGTGACCATGAGTAAGACTTTTTGTGCTTGTTTTGTCGTTTGCTAAGTAATATTGTATGCTTAGGGAGGATGCTTGTCCAACTCATCAAGGTTTTTTATTTGTAGACTTACATGTTGTATGGATGTTTTGCCTGTGTATATGTCTTTGCACCACATTTCTGCCTGGTGTCGATGGAGTCTAGAGACGTCATATGGACAGTTGTGGCCTGGGGATTGAACCTAGGTCCTCTGGAAGAACAGTCAGTGCGCTTAACCTCTGAGTCATCTCTTCAGCATCCCCCCTCCCCGTTTATTTTTAATGATTAAAATTTAAACAGTGTTTACCATTTTGCTACTCCACTTGATTTTTTGAGTATATGGAACATTGTATCCATACCCAGTTAAAGAAGAAATCTTTGAAGATCACGCAGTGAATTTATGACATCTTTCGTATTTGCCACAGTGCTAAACTGACTTTGGTACATGTACTCCAGTACATCAGTAGTAAGTCACTCTTGTAATGTTTTGGATGTTGCCACCGATTAGTTTGAAAGATTAGTAGAAGCACCCTTGGCTTATACTGCTTTGTAGAAGGAATGCTATGGACTGTGTCTACTTACTTGTCTGAGTTCAAAACTTAATGTTAGGGATTAAAATCTGAGCAGAAGCTTCTATTTTAGCAGGTGGATCTTCTCATATTTGTTGAACATTTGGTAAAACACTTGGTATTTTTTTTATTTTTAATAGTTCTTTTTAAAATTAGCCAGTATTTATGGAGTGTGTTCTGTTTTAATACATGTACACATGAGATAAGCCAGGCTAATTAACATATATATTCCCTCACATAATTACTTTGTGATGTGCAGTTTGTTTTGTTACCAGATGTTTCAGATATAACTTTTCTTACATTGTACTTCCAACAGTAGGGTTTAATTGCATTGTTAGAAATATGGCTATCTATAATAGATTTGTTGACTTATGTATTTCTTACATAAGAAGATACAGTATTCTTGTTCTCTGAACATTGCTACATTAGTGCATGTGACTACTTATTCAACTTACATGTAGTCTGAACATTCTTGCTTTCAAAACCATCTCTGACTAAGGTCAAGGATTTGCTTGACAGTGCATTACATATAGCTCTTAAAAGTTAAACATTAAATTTGAACAGCTCTAATCTAGTATCTGATTTTTATACTTCTCTGGATATATTTATAGAGTAGACAGTTAATTTGGATGTTCTCTCTTTGCCTTTTGATTAGTTTGGATAAGGGTTTGTCAGTCTAAAGAACCGGTGCTATGAACTTTCCTCATAACACTGCTTTCATAGTGTCCCATAGGTTTGGATTCGTTGTGCCTTCATTTTCGTTGAATTCTAGGAAGTTTTTAATTTCTTTATTCATTGACCCAGAGGTGATTCAGTAGTTCACTATTCAATTTCCATGAGTTTGTAGGCTTTCTGAGAGTAGTATTGTTATTAAATTCTAACTTTTATCCGATAAAAAGGGGGTTACTCCACTTTTTTTTTTGTACCTGTGGATGTTTGCTTTGTTACTGAGTATATGATCAATTTTAGAGAATGTTCCATGAGGTGCTGAGAAGAAGGTATATTCTTTTTTGTTTGGGTGGAATGTTCTATAGATGCCTGTTAAGTCCATTTGATTCATTACATCTGTTAATTCTCTTATTGCTCTGTTAAGTTTCTGTCTTGTTGACCTGTCCATTGGGGAGAGTGGAGTGTGTTGAAGTCTCCTACTATTGGTGTGTGGGATTTGATGTGCGATTTAAGCTTTAGTAATGTTTCTTTTACATATGTGGGTGCTCTTGTATTAGGCCATAGATGTTCAGGATTGAGACTGCATCTTGATGAATTGTTCTTGTTATGAGTATAAAGTGTCCTTCTCCATGTCATCCGATTGATTGTAGTTTGAAATCAGTTTTGTTAGATATTAGTATAGCCACACTTGCTTGTTTCCTAGGTCCTTTGATTGGAAAACCTTTTCCCAACCATTTACTCTGAGGTTGTGTCTATCTTTGAGGTTGAGGTGTGTTTCTTGTATACAGCAGAAGGTTGGATCCTGTTTTTGTATCCATTTTCTTAACCAGTGTCTTTTTATAGGTGAATTGAGTCCATTGATATTAAGTGATATTAATAATCAGTGGTAGTTATTCCGGTTTATTTTTTTGATAGTAGTGCTTGTGTGTTTCTCTTCTTTGGTTACACTGCTGGGAGGTTATATGTTGCCAGTGTTTTTGTGGGTACAACTAACTTTCTTGAGTTGGGGTTTTCCTTCTAGTACTTTCTGTGGGACTGGGTTTGTGGGTATGTATTGCTTAATTCCGTTTTTGTCATGGAGTATCTTGTTTTCTCCATTGATGGTGATTGAAAGCTTTGCTGGGTATAGTAGTTTGGGCTTGCATCCCGGGGTCTCTTAGTATCTGCAGCACATCTGTCCAGGACCTTCTGACTTTCAAAGTTTCCATTGAGAAATTGGCTGTAATTCTGCTATGTCTACCTTTACATGTTACTTGACCTTTTTCCTTTGCAGCTCTTAATATTTTTTCTTTAGTCTGTATGTTTTGTGTTTTGATTATCATATGTCAGGGTGACTTTTTGTTTTATTTATTTATTTATTTATTTATTTATTTATTTATTTATTTATTTATTTTTTGATCCAGTCTATTTGGTGGTCTGTAAGCTTCTTGTATCTTCATAGGTTCTTTAGGTTGGGAAAGTTTTCTTCTATGATTTCATTGAATATATTTTTTGTGCCTTTGAGCTGTATTTCTTCTCCTTCTATCCCTATTATTCTTAGGTTTGTTTTTCATAGTGTCCCAGATTTCATGGATGTTTTGTGTTAAGAATTTGTTGGATTTAATGTTTTCTTTGGCCATTGAATCTATTTTTTTCTATAGTATTTTCAACACCTGAGAGTCTTTCTTCTATCTCTTGTATTCTGTTGGTTATACTTGTCTCTGTAGTTCCTGTTCATTTACCCAGGTTTTCCATATCCAGAATTTCCTTGGTTTGTTTTTTCTTTATTACCCCTATTTCAGTTTTCAAGTCTTGAACTGTTTACTTCACCTGTTTGATTGTTTTTTCTTGGTTTTCTTAGGTTACTTTGAATGATTTATTAATTTCTTCCAATTTTTTGTTTGTCTTTTCCTCTGATTCTTTAAGGAAGTTTTTCATTTCCTCTTTAAAGATATCCATCATTTTCATAAAGTTATATTTAAAGGTATTTTCTTCTTCTTCTGGGTTAGGATGATCAAGTCTTCCTGTTTTGTTTTTGCTTGGTTCTGGTGTTACCATGTTGTTGTTTTTTTTTTTGTTGTTGTTTTTTCGAGACAGGGTTTCTCTGTGGCTTTGGAGCCTGTCCTGGAACTAGCTCTTGTAGACCAGGCTGTTCTCGAACTCACAGAGATCCGCCTACTATGTTGTTTTTTAGGTTGGTGGAGGACTTCTTGCATTGGTGCCTACCAATCTCTTCCTTCAAATGAGGCCTGCAGTGTCTTTGTGTCTTGGTCCAATCTTTGGAGTGTTTGGAAGTTTTTCTTGGTTTGCTCTTTACTGTCAGCGTCTGTCTCAGAAAGCCTCTGAGGTCTCTCTAAGCTGATTTTCTTGGTCTTCTTTCCTTGTTCGTTCTCTTGATCCTCTCACTTGGTCCCCTCAGTATTGTAGCAAGCTCTTAGCTCATAGGCAGGGTGGGGCTAGTAACTTAGAAGGTCTGGTCGATGGAATTGGTTTTGGGGAGCCTACCTGCAGGACAGTATTCTGCTGGATGGCTAGAAAAGCCGAGGGATTTGGGGAAGGAGTCCCAGGGTTTTGTCCTACTGTGGAGGCCCTAGAGAGTGGGGTGTCCCACCGTGTAGCTGTTCACTCACCTCTTAAGTCCCCTTAGTATTGGAGCAAGCCGTGTTTCAGAGTGCAATAGAGATTGCAGGAGGATAGGTGTGTTTGTCTCATTTTCATTCTAGTTGGAAAAAAATTATCACAAAGTGATAGAGGGGCAACATTTTGAAATGTGCCATAAAGTAGGTTGAAAATCAGTACTCATTAATTATTATGTTTTTTTTAGACGGTGTCATTTATCCCAGGCTCGTGTAGAACTCTTTTTTTTAAATTAAATTTATTATGTGTGAATGTTTTGGCTACTTGTATATATATGTACCACTTGTGTACTTGTTGCTGTAAAGGTCAGAAGAGGCATTGGATTCCTTGGAACTGAAGTTTGTGATTGTGACTCATCATTTAGGTGCTGGGGACGGATCTATGATCCGCTTCTGTAGCAACAAGTGCTCTAGCCCAGCCAGGGCTCTTGATATTCCTGTCTTATCCTCTCTAGTACTGATGCTATAGGGATTTTTGATCATTTTTCTGATACTGTTGATATTCAGATTACATTGAAAAATTAAGTGGAGCTCGTAGAAATGGATCCAAAATTTAGTTCTGATTCTGCTTTTGATCTTAAGGACTTCAAATGTGCTCATCTAGTTTATTTATATTTCTATTTTCTCATCTGTCAAATTGGAAATATAAAGTAACTTTTATTTATCTCTCAAAGTTGTTGAGGAAAAATAAATTTGTTTTATTGACATTTACATTAAAAGTAAGAAAATGTTATTAGTATTTTGTATCATAATTTCTGTTGGTCTTTATATTTACAGTCAAGGGTAGTTTTTCTCTCTTTGGTGGTAATGAAGCTGAGCTAATAAAATATCTTAAGTTTTAATCTTGATTTTCAGATTGCCTTTTAAGTAAGCATAGTGCTTACTTAATTTGAATAATAGTATGACTTTTTATTTCTCTAGCTCTAAACCAACTTTGTTTTGAACCTTTGTGATGCTTCATTTCCTGATGTTGCCCTTTGCCCTTCTAAATCTGGAATATGACTGAAATAGATAGTTTTGCAGTGAGCTCAGAGTAAAGTTCCTATTCAGAATAAAAGTTTTGCTGTATAGTGAAAGTAGGATTTAATGATTTATTTAGATAAAAAGTAATGCACTTTCTTTTATATAGATTTTGAAAACTTGTACTGGTGGTTTGTGCTCATCATGTACTACTCTTTCAAAATGTTAAAATGGCATGAAAACTTTTATTGTTGGCCTGGTCATGGTGACACACATCTTTATCTGTATATTCAGGATGCATAAAAAGATCTCTGAGTTCAAGACCAGCTTGGTCTACATGAAGAGTTTCAGACTAGCCTGGCTGTGTAGCGAGACCCTGTCTCAAAAATCACATTTTTTAAAAATTCTTTTGATTATCTTAAGTTCCCTAGTAGTTGGTAGCATATGTAGCATTTAATCTATGCTTTGGAAACTGATACTTTGGCAAAGTTAAGTAGTACATGGTTACTAGGTTTTCAGGTGGAGTTTCTGGTCCTTGAGGGGTATTCAGGTGCTTCAGAAGTAGATATGGAGTTCAAAAGGGAGGTTTGTGCTAGAAATAAATATTTGAGAGTTATATTAGAAATTATCTGTACATAAGAATAAGAGGGTAAAAGTCATGATGTTTTGGACCTGAAGAATTTCTGTTAGGAAGAGAGAAGTCCAATATTTTCATATCTTAGACATATAATAACATATGTTTAGGAGTTTGAATGGGAGACTAAGAGTGCTGGTGCCTCAGAAAGTAGAACGGTTTGTGAAACAGTCCAGAAGAATAAAATATAGCATTCAAGAAAAGCATTTGGAAGGCTGGGTGTAGTAGTGCACATTTGTACTTTTAGTATTCAGAAGGCTGAGACAGGAGAATTCATAGTTCCAGAACAAAATGAAAAACTAGGGCTGAGGAGGAGGCTCAGCGTCTGACATTCTTGTTTTGGAAGTGTAGGTGCTAGAGTTCTGGCATTAGTGCACATCTGTAATTCCAGTTAGCTACAGTGAGATGAGATAGGAGCTGGAGACAGGTGAACCAGTTAGCCTGTGCTCAGTGGTGAATAAGAGACCCTACCTCAAGAGAGGTGGAAGGTTAGGAACTTTATATGGTTGCTTGGCACACACACACACACACACACACACACACACACACACACACATGAGTCTCTCTTTCTCACACTCAAAAAATTATTCCTCCAGACATTGTGGAGGTTGTTGGTAGTTTCAGTAAAGCAGTCTATAAAGAGTGATAATGAAAGATGTTAAAATAAAAGTTATCTACTTATTTATTCATTTAATCGTATTAGAGAATGAATCCAGGTCCTCATATGCTAAACAGGTGCAGTACTATTGAGCTACAAACCCCTTGTCTTTCTCATTTTTGTTAGTAAATTCAGAATTAAATTGGTTACCATGCTGCTTTTATCGTTTAAAAAGGTTTCCTTTTTTTTTTTTTTTTTTTTTTTTTTTTTTTTTTTTTTTTTTTTTTTTTTTTTTTTTTTTTTTTGCATTAAACTGGTCAAGAATATTGGTCTGTAGACCACATTTTGGCATCTAGAACATTGAAATAGTCTGAAATTTCCAAATATCCTTCTGTAATTCTAGAGTAGTATGATGTAAGGAACTTATTACTCCATGAATTATGTTCACATAATTTTGTGTAACAATATTGTTTGCTCCTAAGATGATTGACATAGCTAACAAGTTAAGAGGAATAACACAAACATTAAAGATTCTTACATGTAAGTTAGGCATCCCAGAAACCAATGTCTGATAGCTCTCTGAAACTGCAGTTTTACGAATAAAGCTTTGCTGAGTTATTCTGTTTGCATGTTGAGTTGCCCTTGCTACAGGTTTTCCTTTACTGCAAAATTACACGACAAGTTTTCTATAAGGGAGTTGGTGGTGGTGGCACAAGTGATGGGGAAAAATGCAGATAGATCTCCAAGTTCAAGGCAAACCGAGGTCAGTCATGACACACTGTTTAAAAAAGCCAAAAACCTTAAGCCTTCCCAAACCACAACAAAAAAGGTTTTTTTTTTTTTTTTGAGCCTGTTTTGGCACTCACTCTGTAGACTAGGCTGGTCTCAAACTCAGTGATCCACCTGCCTCTGCCTCCGAAGTGCGGGGATTAAAGGTGTGCACCACCACCGCCCAACTTAACAAAGTTTTTACTGCAAAGTAATATACTGAAATCAAGAATCCATTCTATCGCAGTTCACTTTCTTGATCACAGTTGTTCATATCCCTGCTATATGTAATGTGTACTTTTTTTTATCAGTAACTTAAAACGTCCTGTATATGTACTTAATCTTGAACCAGGATCTTGTGATGACATAGACATACATCAAGTCCATTTGTGACTTCTCTTGATACTAAAGTCTGAATTCAGAAGACATCGTCAATATATGTGCACCACAAAGCTAACACAGAGTGTTAAAACTAAAATGGGAGCGCCACAATAAAGATTTCATGGAAGAGAAGAATAATAGGCACATAAGTAATAGTTCGTGGCAACTCTGAAAACCAAGTAATCCTTCTACCTCCAGAAAACTAAACTGCTATGGTTTTATACTGCCAAGGTCACTTTTTTATTTCTTCTGCCCCTGTACTCTTGGGAATTCTTATTTTTCTATAATTTTCCTTTTTGCCTTTTTTTTTTTTTTAATCTTAAGCGGGTCTAAAAGTCTGTCTGTTCTTTAGATTTGAAAGTTACTCAAGATGATGAATGTTCTGCTAAGTCTGCTTCTGGATCTCTCTTGTCTAGTGGTGTTGTCTATACCTCCAGTGTATACTCTATTGGGATTAAGGAAACTGCCTGTTCCTTATTTTAGTAGTAAAGACTGGGTTTTTCCACCACTGAACACTCTGAAGCTAAGACTTATATGTATGGGTTTGCATACGGCTACTTTTGACTCAGGTCAGTATAGTTTATAATGATAGTTTTTATCTTTAGGTCTTCTGGTGCTATTTGCTGTATGGCGTGTTTGCCACTCTTAGAACATTGTTGAGTGTAATTTTGTATGAAAACATTGAGATTCAGATATCAGGCTACTCCTAAACTTCTGAAAAATGGTAATTTGGTCATAGATTTTACGTGTTTGTTGTGGGCATTCAGTAGTTAACCATTTTTTGCTTGTTTTGTTTTTGTTTTTGTTTTTTTTTTTTTTTTTTTTGAGACAGGGTTTCTCCATATCCCTGCCTGGCCTGGAACTCTGCCTCTGCCTCCTGAGTGCTGGGGTTAAAGGTGTGTGCCACCACTGCCTGTGTCATTTTATCTTTTTATTCAATTGGTATGTTGTTGTTGTTTTGTTTGTTTTTATTTTTGTTTCTTGAGCTGGGGACTCACTCAGTATGAGATCACACAGTCCTCTAGCCTTTGCCTCCTGAGTGCTGGGATTTAAGTCTAGGTGATATTGAGTTGACTGTAGCAGTCTTGAAATACTCACTGTATTTGTGTGTTGTGTTAGTAAATGTACAGATAGGGAGGTAAGACCATGCTGTGGTGTTTCAGTATACTGAACTTAATCATGGGAGTGACTAAGAGGTAATCCTCTGCTCTGTTGGAAAACTGGTAAGGAGAATCCGAGTGATTATATTTTTATTGTTCTATACTGAGGAGAAATAATACAATCACTACTGTTTCTGATTTCAGGCTCCTTATTATGACCCTTAGCAGCAAAGTGTAGTTATCTACAAATTCTTTCAAGCTGTACAAGATATTATTATTTTGTATGCTAACATTTTTATAGCCTTGATTTGATGGTTCCTGACGGAACCCATCCTTTTCTTTTTTTAACCTACTAAATCTACCCCTGCTGGCATGCATGGCTCACAGCCAGTATGGTGTAGTAGAATGGGCACCTGTTGGATTCATGTATCTTTGCAGCACTACAGTTTTTAGTTTATGACTTTGGACAAGTTATACATTCTTTTGTAATCTCTTAAATTAGGAAAACCAAACCCTTTCTGGATAGTGTAAGGTATAAATAAGAAAATGGGTTAAGGCCAGGCAGTGATGGCACACGCCTTTAATCTCATAATTTAGAGGGAGAGACAGGGGGGGGGGGATCACTGTGAGTTCGAGGCCAGTCTGTTCCAGGATAGGCTCCAAAGCTACAGAGAAACCCTGTCTCAAAAAGCAAAGCAAAGCAAAACAAACAAAAGATATAGGTTAAAAATGCCTGCTGTTACAGGCATTTTCCAGTAAATAGAGGATACCTTTTAGTTTTTCAAGACAGGGTTTCTCTGTAGCTTTCGGGTCTTTCTTGGAATTTGCTCTGTAGACCAGGCTGACCTCAATCTCACAAAACCGTCTGCCTCTGTGTTCTGAATGCTGGGATTATAGGCATGCACCACCACTGCCCAGTGAAGATACTTTTATGCTTCTTAAATGAAACAGTTCCTTTCTTCTCTGTGATTGTTCAGTTTCCTAGGGGAATTCTATGCTTTCCCAACACTTGGTAGTACTGACCTATGGAGTCAGAATAAGGGCTTAAAATGTAGATCGGTACTAGAGTATTGGTGTAGAATTTGAACCTGATACTAGAGAGTTGCTAAATAAAATATGAAGAGAACGGCATTAATTTTTTACTGTGTGTGTGTGACTGTTTTGTGCCTAACTTTTACCAAGAAGTAATCCTCTGCTTATTTTCCTTTTAAAGAAACTAATAAGGAGAACCCTGGGTACTTGTATTTTTGGAGTTCTAGCCCTAGTGGGTAAATAACTGAATAAATAGACAAATAACATTCTACTTTGAAACATAAAAAGCAAGTAATAAGTATTAGAAAATTTCTCATGGTACTCTTTGTCTAAAATATTTCTACCTTCTGATTTGTCTTGTGAAGTTGTAGATAGTGGGGATTTATAAGCTGATTTTGAGCCAATATAGTAATAGAAAAATCCTAAAAGGATTGTTATATAT
The DNA here is from genome assembly GCF_014885135.2 of Alexandromys fortis. Lineage (NCBI taxonomy): Eukaryota > Metazoa > Chordata > Mammalia > Rodentia > Cricetidae > Alexandromys > Alexandromys fortis. The sequence goes on along the minus strand of NW_026067966.1, from coordinate 13,850,019 downwards.
TCTGGGAACATTCTTTGAGATTCTGGATTATAGCATAATGCTTTTATTTTAGGGAAACAAATAACTTTGCTAGTGATCCCTTTGCCTTAGATCAATGCTTAAGTTATGATGTTTAATGATTAAGTGTCTGTACTCCTAAATTACTTGTTGAAATTTGACTGCCATAAAGAACTGTTGAAGAGACAAAGGGGAGGGGAATGCTCAGATGACAGATGTGATCTTGGGAATGGCTATTGTTCCCACTTAGGTAATTATTTATGTGTGAAAGCATTGCTTTTCTGACAGATAATATTGTGATGATCTTCTAATTTCAGAAAGATCCAGATTACCTGAGACTATGGTTGGACAATTTTGTTTTAAGTTATGAACAATTTTTAGATGTTGACTTTGAAAAGCTTCCTACCAGGTATGTAGAAATACTGGTTTATTACCACTGGGTGAGATTATTAATTTTTGGCAAAAGAATTTTGTTAATGTAAGACCAGCATCTTTGCCAACAGCTTGGTACTACTGCATGACCATGTTCTCATGACAGATATTGCACAGTGATCATAGCAGTCTTCCTGGACAGTATTATCCCAGGCTCTTAGAAACCTCTTTGCTTTGGTGAGCTACTGTCCACTCAGTGGTCTGACACTAGCTACTCAGTTCAGCCCCTGATTTCACACGTGCAAGACAGAGTCCTCCACAAGACTGTTTATACTTCAGGTGGAAGCTGCAAATCTTGACAGTCAGCCACTCTTGAAATTTTGTTATTACATTTAATTAATTAATTATCTGTCTTAAGTTTCAACACTATCTCCTTGCCCATATCTGACAGGGTAGATGATATGCCTCCAGGAATATCTTTGCTTCCTGATAATATTCTTCAGGTTCTGAGGATCCAGCTGCTACATTGTGTTCAGAAAACAGCAGATGGGTTAGAGGAACAGCAACAAGCATTATCAATTTTGCTCGTCAAATTCTTTATTATTCTTTGCAGGTATGTGGTGTAAAAATTTTTAAATTTTTATTCTAAAAGTAAAAATTTTAGCATAATTATCAAAACTATAATAATACTTGTTAGTGATACTTGTTTGTATAATTCTTTAATGGTACCACAGTTTGTTTATTTAACTATATTGAAGGATATCTTGGTTGCTTCTAGTTTGGGACTGTTATTTATAAAACTGTTATAAATATTTGTGTCTAGGTTTTATATGGATAATTTTCAACCCATGTAGACAAATACCTAGGATCAATAATGCTATATCACATGGTTATAACATTATCACAGTCAATGAATGAGGATTCTCATTGTTCCCCCATTTTCTAGTTTTTATTTCATGTTCATTGGTATTTTTGCTACATGCATGTCTGTTTGAGGGTGTCAGATCTTTTGGAATTGGAGTTATGGACAATTGTGAGCTGCCATGTGGGTGCTGGGAATTGAACCTGGGTCCTCTGGAAGAGCAACAAGTGCTCTTAACTGCCAAGTCTTTTCTCCAGTCACATTTTTCAGTATTTGATGATACCGTTTGTTGGCAGAGGCTGCTTGTTTATGCCTGGCCACCCAGATTCGAAGTAATCACACAAAAATTGTATTAATTAAATCACTGCTTGACTAGTTGCTCTAGCTTCTTATTGGCTTGCTCTTACATCTTAAATTAACCCATTTCTATTAATTTGTATATTGCCACGTGACCAGCAAGGTGAGGCACATCTGTCTCCTGTAGGTGGCTATATAGTATCTCTCGCTATCTCTTTCAGCCTGGCTTTACTCTGTTAAGCCATTGGCCAAAAACAGCTTCTTTATTAACCAAAGGCAATAAAACAGTCACAGCATAACATCAGCTACCTTTTTCTGTCTAAATAAAAAGGAAGGATTTAACTCTTAACATAGTAAAATTACATATAATAAAACAGGTTTCAAGCAAGAATTACAGTTACAATATTTACATCTACTTTATCTTTTATCATAAATAAGGAAAATTATAACTATTTTTTTCAAATAATACAGTATCTATGTGATTATTTCAGGGCTGAGCACCCAGGAAAGAAACGAGCAGCCTCCATAAATAGTCATTCTTTTAGCTTTTAGCTATTGCAATAGGTGTATAGTATTTATTGCTGTTCTTTAATGATATAAAATATTTCACATTTTTTTGAGACTATTCATAATGTCTTTTGGTGAAGTACCTACAAAAGTCTTGCCAAATTTTAAAATCGGATTGTGTTCTTATTTTGATAGGTCTATAAATATTTTGATATACATGTTTTTTTTCAGATGATTGGTACATGTTTTTTTTTTTTTCATTGTCTGCAAGATGTCTTTTTATTCTCTTAATACTGAGGCACAGAAGTTCTTAATTTTAGTGAGTCTCTTTTTTCCCCAAATGGATTATGCTTTTAGTTTTTTTATCTGCAAAGTCATCAGTCAGTCTAAGAGACCTTAGATTTTCCTTCTGAAGTCTCTAAAAATGTTGCTGTATTTTGGGGCTCTTCCAAAGGACCAGGTTATATTCACTTGTATCCACAGCACCTACATGGAAGCACACAGCCATCTGTCACTCCAGTTGCAGGGATTGTGATACCTTCTTCTGACCTCTGAGGGCACTGGACAATAGTGGTACCCAGACATACATGCAAGCAAAACACCTATACACATAAAAGGAAAAATCAAAACAAAACACAATGCTACTGTAATTCATTTCACTTATCAGAGAATTTTAACTGTTGCTATGTTAGAGAAACTGCTAAGGTGTCATAGTTTAATTTTTTAAGGTGTGAAGTCTATTAACTTTTCCTGTTCTTTGAACATCTAGATTTTAAGATAGAAAATTTTATAGATCACAGTGTCTCAGAATGGAAAATTTCATTAGTTTATTGAAAAACTTTTAACAGTAATGTCAAGAAAATATTTAGGTCTCATAAATTAGCTTAGTATGTGTCACAACTAAAGTCCTTAAGGACTCTCTACTTTAAACAGAATGTAATGCTTTATCCTCTTAGAATATTTAAAGATGGCAATACCCCTTGTGTTGTGGGACTTCTGATACTGTTTACAAAATAGGACATAAAATAAGGGAGCTAAAATTCAGAAAGTAGAGTGAAATAAGTAATAGTACTCACTTGAATAATGGCAGTGCTCTATGCATTATTTTCTTTTTTAATATCATTAATATTTTATTTGCCAGTATCAGTTCTCAGGATCCACGCTGAATACACTAGCAATATATTGCTCATATATAATGAATGTTATTCTTTTATCTTCTAGGAATTTATCAAATGTAGAAGAAATTGGGACTTGCTCCTATATTAATCATGTTATTACCATGACAACACTGTATATTCAGCAAGTAGGTGTGAATACATTCCTTTTTGTTGCTTTATTGAGACTAACTAGGTTTTACTTTTTTTTTAATATTGTTATTAACATTGCTAAATGTTTTCAAAGAAGTAGTAATTGAAAAGATAATTAATCTATTTTATAAATCTTGTATTTTATTTTTTAAAACATGATTTATTCATTTTTATTTCATGTACATTAGTTTGCCTGTATAAGGGTATTGGAGCTCTTGTAACTGTAGTTACAAACAGTTGTGAACTGCCATGTAGATGCTGAGAATTGAACCTGGCTCCTCTGGTTAATCACTGAGTCATCTCTCCAGTCCCAAATCCTTTATTTTCTAAAAATAGACTAGCTATTTATACTTTTTGTTTGTTAGTTGGTTGTTTTTTCGAGACAGGCAAATTCTCTGTGTAGCCTTGGCTGTCCTGGAACTCAATTTGTAGACCAGGCTGGCCTCGAACTCACAGAGATCCACCTGCCTCTGTCTCCTACTCCCGAGTGCTGGGATTAAAGGCATCATGCACCACCATTGCCTGACACTGTATTTTAATTTAAAATTTTTTTATAGTTTTTAAAAATGTCACAATGTTTCATTTTATGTATGAATTGATTATAAATCTTGCTGAAAAGTATGATTTCCAAAGATGTTTGACTATTTCAAACTTATTCTAGGAAGAATTTAATATCTGAGAGAATGTATCTAATCCATATAATTAAATGACTCATACGGACTCAAAAGCAAAATTAGGCTTCTGTAAATAAAAATGACTTATTGAAAGCTGATAATTGAAACTTGCCCTTACTTTTATGTTTAATTTTATTCTCAGTTAAAAAGCAAAAAAAAGGAAAAGGAAATGGCTGATCAGACATCTATTGAAGAATTTGTGATCCATGCATTGGCATTCTGTGAAAGTTTATATGATCCTTATAGAAATTGGAGACATAGAATTTCAGGGTATGTCTTATAAATGATACTGTTGAGATTGAGTCTTACTTTGTAACTTGTCTGGCTTACAACTTGTTAAATAGACCAGGCTGGAGAGAGTCACCTGCCTTGTAGTAGGAGCTGGGGTGGGCTGCAGCTAGCTTTACCCAAAGTAATTACATGGAAACTGTATTCTTTTGAACACTGCCTGGCCCATTAGTTCCAGCCTCTTATTGGCTAACTCTCACATCTCAGTTAACCCATTTTTAATAATCTGTGTAGCCCCACAAGGTGTGGCTTACCAGGGAGATCTTAACCTGCATCTGTGTCGGGTGGGAGAATCATGGCGACTGCCTGACTCGGCATCTTTCTCCCAGCATTCTGTCTGTCTACTACACCAACCTAATTTTCTGTCCTATTAAAGGGCTAAGGCAGTTTCTTTATTAATGAAATCAACACAAAACAGAAGACTCTCCTACATCACTGCCTCTGGAGTGCTAAGATTAAAGGCCTGCACCACTGATGTGACCATAATATTAAAGCCTCAGTATTGGCCTGACGAGGTGGCTCAGTGAGCTTATGAGCAACATATGCTTGAGGACCTGCGTTCATGTAAAGCTTGATGTGAGAGCATGAAAGTCTATACTCATGGTGTTCTTATGAAGAAATTGGTAGTGGAGACAAAAACCCTGGAGGTTCACAGGCAAGCTAACCTGGCTCATGCAATAGAAATCCAAGAGACATTGTCTCAAACAAAATGGAAAAGGCCAGAATTGATGCCTGAAATTGTCCTTTGTTCTTCATGCATACACTGTGTGCCTCTTCACACATGCTTGCACACGTCCATTGTACGTACATACAAGAATGGTATTGCTGGATCCTGAGGTAGGTTGATTCCCAGTTTTCTGAGAAACCGCCATTACTGATTTCCAGTAATCAATCTGGGAATTGATTTTGCATTCCCACCAGCAATGGAAGGGTGTTTCCCTTACTCTGCAGCCTCTCCAGCATAAGCTATCGTTGGTGTTTTTGATCTTAGCCATTCTGACAGGTGTAAGATGGTATCTCAGAGTTGTTTTAATTTTCATTGACTTGTTAGCTAAGGAAGATGAACATTTCCTTAAGTATATTTTGGTCATTTGAGATTCTTCTTTTGAAAATTCTCTGTTTAGTTTAGTACCCAAATTTTAATTGGGTTATTTAGAACTTTAATGTCTAATTTCTTGAGTTCTTTATATATTTTGGAGATCAATCCTTTGACTGTTGTTGGGTTGGTGAAGTTATTTTCCCATTTCCTTTTTGTCTTATTGACTGTGTCCTTTGCTTTATAGAAACTTCTCAGTTTCAGGCAGTCCCATTTATTTATTGTTGCTCTCAGTGTCTGTGCTAATGGTGTTATATTTAGGAAGTGGTCTCCTGTGCCCATGCATTGAAGGCTACTTCTCACTTTCTCTTCTATCAGGTTCAGTGTGGTCAGATTTATATCAAGGTCTTTAATTCATTTGGACTTGAGTTTTGTGCATGGGGATAGATAGGGATCTATTTTCATTCTTCTACATGTTGACATCCAGTTATGCCAGCACCATTTGTTGAAGATACTTTTTTTCCCCATTATATTATTTTAGCTTCTTTGTCAAAAATCAGGTGTTCATAAGTGTGTGGATTAACATCTGTGTCTTCAATTCCATTGGTTAACATCTCTGTTTTTATGATAACACCAAGCTGTTTTCATTACTGTAGCTCTGTAATAGAGCTTGATGTCAGGGATGGTGATGCCTTCGGTAGTTCCTTTATGTGGCTATCCTGGGTTTTTTGGTATTCCATATGAAGTTGATTATTGTTCTTTCAAGGTCTGAAGAATTGTGTTGGGATTTTCATGTGTATTTCATGGAATCTATAGATTGCTTTGGTAGGATTGTCATTTTTACTATGTTGATCCTTCCTATTCAAGAGCATGGGAGATCTTTTCATTTTCTGGTATCTTTTTCAATTTATTTTTTCAAAGAATTAAAGTTCTTGTCAAAAAGGTCATTCACTTCCTTGGTTAGTGTTACCCCAAGATATGTTATGTGATTTGTGGCTATCGTGAAAGGTGATGTTTCTCTGATTTCCCCCTCAGCTTTTTTATCATTTTTATATGGGAGGACTACTCATTTTTTTTGAGTTGCTCTTGTGTGTCCTGCACATCACTGAAGGTATCTATCAGCTGTAGGAGTTCTCTGGTAGAGGTTTTGGGGTCTCTTATGTATACTATCATATCATCTGCAAGTAACAAAGTTTGATTTCTTTCTTTCAAATCTGAATCCCTTTGATCTCCTTTTGTTGTCTTAATTGCTAATGCTAAAAATTCAAGAACTATGTTGAAGAGATACGGAGATAGTGGACAGCTTTGTCTAGTTCCTGATTTTAGTGGAATCGCTTTGAGTTTCTATTTAATTTGATGTTGGCTGTCACTTGCTGTATATTGCTTTTATTATATTTAGATATGTTCCTTGTATCCCTGATCCTCCAAGACCTTTATCATGAAGGGGTGTTGGATTTTGTTGAATGCTTTTTCAGCATCTAATGAAATGATCATGTTTTTTTTTCTTTCATTTTATTTATATGATGGATTACATTGATAGATTTTTGTATGTTGAACCCCTAATCTCTGGAATGAAGCCGACTTGATCACGATGGATGATTTTTTTGATGTGTTGTTGGATTCGGCTTGCCAGTATTTTATTGAGTATTTTTGCAATCATGTTCATGAGTGAGACTGGTCTGTGATTCTCTTTCTTGGTTGAGTCTTTGTGTAGTTTTGGTATCAGGGTAATTGTAGCCTCATAAAAAGATTTTGGCAATGTTCCTTTTGTTTCTATTATGTGGAACCCTTCAAGGAGTATAGGTATTATCTCTTCTTGGAATATGTGGTAGAATTCTGCATTGAAACCATCCGGCCCTGGGCTTTTTTTTGATTGGGAGATTTTTGATTTTGATGGCAGCTTCTATTTCCTTGCAGCTCATAAGTCTATTTAAATTGCTCACCTGGTCTTGATTTTATTTCGTTATATGGTATCTATCTAAAAAATTGTGCATTTCTTTTATATTTTTCAATTTTGTGGAGAACAGATTTTCTATGTATGACCTAATGATTCTCTGTATTTCCTAAGTGTCTGTTGTTTGTCCCCCTTTTCATTTCTGATTTTGTTAATTTGGATGTTCTCTCTCCACCTTTTGATTAGTTTGGATAAGGGTTTGTCAATCTTGTTGATTTTCTCAAAGAAGCAGCTCTTTGTTTCATTGATTCTTTGTATTGTTTTCTTTGTTTCAATTTTGTTGATTTCAGACTCCTCCTGGGTGAGTCTGCTTCTTTTTGTTCTAGAGCTTTCAGGTGTGCTCTCAAGTCAGAAATGTGACTTTCTCCAGTTTCTTTATGTGGGCACTTGGTGCTATGAACTTTCCTCTTAGCACTGCTTTCATAGTGTCCCATAGGTTTGGATTCGTTGTGCCTTAATTTTCGTTGAATTCTAGGAAGTTTTTAGTTTCTTCAGTAGTAGAGCTGCTTCAGTGGCAAGTGGCAAAGTAAGGATAGATTTCAATGTTTTTGACTTGATAGATTCAATCATACATTTACAAGGAAAAATATGGAAGACCTATCCAAATGACTCATAGTAGTAGCTTGTATCTTTTCTTTAAACTGATTGTGAAATTAAATGGTCATTTATAATAAGTGTACTATTTACCAAAAGAATCAGGTAGAACAAATGTAAGTTAAAGCAGCATAGTTTCATATTCAGGAACGTTTAAAATGAAGAATTTTTAAATGGCACAAAGGATGTTTTTAATATTTCATGGAAATTACCTTAATCTGTTAACTTTATTTCGATTGTACTTGGAGATTCTTAAATAGTAACTCAGAGGAACTAAAGTATAGTAATAAAACAAAATGAAAAACCCAACAGCAACAGCAGCAAAACCCTCTCCTTAAAGTATGGGTCTAAGATACAGCTCAGTGGTAAAATGCTTTCCCTACCATTCCCTAGAGACCAGATTCCATCCTACCACCAGGCTGGGGGCAGGGGTATATAAAATGCTTGTTTGTTTATTCAGCTGTTTATTCAAATGTTTATTAGTTCATACTGTGCTTACTGTAAGTTTAGTAGGTATCATTGCCTGTTCATGGAGAAAAAAAATTGTTTAGTTATGCCCTAAGCTCTGTTTACCAACTGTGACAATATATGCACATGAAGTAATCACAGAAAAGAATAATAAACTATTAAGAAAAAAAATTATGAATTCATACCACTACTAAGTAACTTGGTAAAGAAAAATTAAATTTCTTGTAGTAGTAGATTATGAAGTGCCAATTAATAAATACAGAGATGATGTTGGAGTTGAAAGAAAATCAGCATTTTGATTTATGTGTCAGAGTATAAGATTGTGTCAGTCACAGATCATTAATAAATGATAAATCTAGAGGCAAGTTCTGATTAGCAGTGTAATATATAAATGCTTAAAATGTCTTTGAATAAATTACTAGTTACTTGTAAGTGAAAAATTAATAATATCAGTATTATTCACTATAATAAAGTTGACTGGGTAACCAAAATTATGATCAGTGAGAACTTCACACATGATACTGAGAAAGATGTTATTGTCTCTGTAATATTTAGTAGTTCAGCTATGAATGCATAGTCTAAGCCTAATTGTGAGAAAGCACCAAGCAAAGTCCAAAATAAGAACTTCTTATTAGAAAGGGGGAGACTGTTGTATACCTGTAGCCTAAAGATATACAGAATTTCTGGGTAGTTTCAGGTATTTTTCCATTCAGTGTTTTTAATAATATTAAGCATACTTTTCAGGACATGATAAAAATCCCTATAATTTTAATTTTAGTTGTTAATTTAGCCATTCCACTATTTGATAATATTATTGGTTATAACAGGCTTTATTCTACAATATTTTTATCCCCTTGGCTATCTAAGCAATTTTATTTCGTGTTGAACTGAAATGACTGACGTGCTCTTAGTAAAAGCCTGCATACATTTTTTTTTTTTTTTTTTGGCCCTGTTAAAGTTTATAGAAAATATCCATGAAAACTCCTGGAGTCTTCATTTAAAGATAATCCCCCCCCCCTTTTTTTTTTACTGCATTTGCATCCTCAAAATGAGGGAACTTAAAGGTCTGGACTCACTGTATCTGAATAAAACCTCAGTAAAGCACAGGTCAGTCACTGGCTTCTGCAGTTTCCGAGGAATACTGTCATAGTCTTAGCTATCACTTTCTCAGGACTGCCTTGCAATTTCTTCTAGAGATTGGGAATTTAAATGCTGGCTTCTTTTTAAATTCCCAGTTATTTGGAGACTTAAGTTGGCTATCACAATGCGTAATAAAAATGTTCTCAAATCGGTAAGGACTTAAGTTGTTGTTTCAACTTCTCTTTGAACATTGTACCAGTCCTGAAGATGTTTATTCAGTATGCAAACCAAAATCAGGATGTTAAATTTGTTTTGAAATTGTTTTTTAAATTGTGCCACCTCTGTTTTTTCATGTTATAATTTGTTATTGACTTTTTTTTTTAATGATAGACGAATCCTTAGTTCTGTGGAAAAGAGCAGACAGAAATACAAGCCAGCTTCTCTCACAGTGGAGTTTGTTCCTTTCTTTTATCATAAGTAACACCCTACTTTACTTTGATTTTGGTCACTTCTGATTAGTGTCTTTTTTCTTACTCTGATTTTGACCTTAATTTGGTTTGTGATTTTATAAAGTAAAGGCTACTAAAGAACAAAACCACAAGGTTAGTTAATTTGTGTTTGGTTGTGCTAATGGTTCTTGGTTTGATTAATTTTCTCCATTTAATTCTTTTTAAGAGTTGATCTGTTGTTTCTGTGAGTTGAACATTTTAAAGATTGTGTATTTTAGAACTTTCTAATCTTTAACTAAAACGAGAAATCTTGAGAGATATTCAGAGAATATATGTTTAGCATGCACCAAACCTTCCATTTGAGCCTTAAAACTAGAAAACAAGCCAGTTAGCACCCATTAAGAGATGTGACTAGTTTGTATGTGCATGGCTCTATATATATGTTCTGGTTTCACCCTCACTGTTGTTTTTATGTTGAAGCAGGGTTCCTTGTTTCCTAGCTTGACTTCAAACTTGCTGTTGCTGAGTATGACTTGATCTCATTCTGAGTGCTGGCATTACAGGCACCTGCCACCATACATGGCTAGTTTTCACTCTTAAAAATGATTGTGCTGGAGGCTAGAGAGATAAATGACTTAGTAGTTAAGAGTGCTTGCTGCTTTTGTTGAGGACCATGGTTGGTTCCCAATTCCAGTTCCTTTTCTGGCCTTTCTGGGCTCTGTGTACACATGGTACACATATATACATGTAGGTAAACATCTGGAAATAAATAGTGCTGAGGTAGGAATGTAATTCAGTTGGTTCAGTCCTTGATTCTCATGCACTGGTTTTACTTCATAACTGCATTATTGAGACATTGTAGCTAGAAGTATTCTCTGTCCCACTAGTCCTCTTGGACTTGTATTTCTCTGCCCGCCTGTTTCCAAAGCTGCTTATGAAATAACCACTCTGAGACTTAATATTAATTATATTCTCTTTGGCCTATTAGCTCGGGGTTCTTATTAACTAACTTACATCTTAAATTAACTCATTTTTATTGTTTTATATTTTACCATAAGGCTCATGGTTTGTTACCTCAATTCTTGCTTCCTTTGTGGCTGCAGACATCTCGCTCTCTTCAGTTTAGTTTTCCTGCCTGGCTGTATTACGCGCTGCCATAGGCCAAAGCAGCTTCTTTATTAACCAATGGTAATAAAACATATTCACACATTCTAGTATGCTTTGACTGCTTATAACAGAATACTTGAGATTGTGACTTAAACAAAGAAGTTTATTTTCTCATAGTTTTGGAGGCTTGACATTGTAAGAGCCAGGTCCTACAAGGGTTTGGTTTTTGGTGAAGTCTTTTTGTAGCCTGCTGGTAGTCTCCTTGTATTCTCAGATTTTAGAAGGACTGATACCTCTTCTGACAAGAGCATCAATTTTGTTGTTTCAGGCAATCCCTTCTCTGATCTTATCTAACTTCATCTCTTCTTCAAAAGCCCAGGCTATACTGTTCCACCCCCCCCCCCAGTAATGTTTTATCACTTGCAAAATATTTTTATTTCATCCTAGTAATCCAAATGTCTTAACACATTCCAGTATTGGTTCTCAATAGTCTAGAATCCAAAATCTCCTCTAATTGTTAATCAGATATGAGCAAAACTCAGATGCATTCACATCTGTGAACCTGTGATAGGTACTTCTAAAATACAATGGTGAATCCAGAATAGGATTTAGATTCTCATTCTAAAAGGGATAAATTGGAAGAAAGAAAGGGGGTACGTGTTTCAAGCTTGTCGGGGATCAGCCCCGACATAAGTAATTTCTTATACCAGAGCAGAGGCATGGAAAGGAAGATGCTGTTCATACGACAGTTTCTGGAGGGAGTTCAGGGATCTTTCAGATCCTGAAAATCTCAAATCACATCCTGAAAAGTCACCATTTATTTTCCAAACAGCTTTCTTTTTAAACAAAGGTAAACTGAGGGGGAAGTTCATTAGCATTCTGTTTCCTGGGGCGGGGGATGACTTAGGTCCCCTCCCGACTATGCCTATTTTTCATGTCTACTGAAAGCATCTCTTCTCCAGGCAAATTCCTAATTTACAATAGAAGGAGCAGAATGACATTAGCATACCCTGACCACTTGTTAGGATGGCGTCAGGTTATCTTACTATCAAAAAGCCAGGCTACCACCTTCTTGTTGGTCTCTCAGAATTCTCAGAATTATGGGCCTACACAATTCAGCCCCTACACAAGCTATCATAAAATTGGGAAAGATAACAAATTCCATTACTTAAAGATTCAAAATGATATTTGGTTTAGTGCTTTGCTCTTTGATTAGGGAGCTAGTGCCATGCCTTCTAGCTCTATAAGGCATTCAGTTTATTTAGTTATTTAAAATTATTGTATGTATCTATGTTTGACATGTATGTGGGTAAACATGCTGCAGTGTACAGTCAGAGACCAACTTTGTGGAGTTAATTCTTTGCTTCTGTTTTTACATAGAACCCAGGTCACCAGCTTTGCACAGTAGAAGTCTTTACTGGCTGAGTCATATTGCTGGCCTTAAATTTTTGTGTGTGTGTGTAGGGATTTGCCTTTATCTGCTTTCTTGAGTCACCACCTGTATGCTTGTATTTGTGAGCACAATCCTGCCCCTGAGGCTCTGAGTAGGTTGTTCTGACCCACTCTAACTGGGCTGTGGTCCTCTGAAATTGAAGAAACACAACTTGACCTTCATTCTTTCCTGTTTCCTCTGTTCTCTTCAGTTGAAAATGGTAATGTCTTTATTGGTATAATTCTGTCCTTATTTCCGACCTGAACTGAAATGGCTAATTAAGTCAGTAAGTCATATTGTCACTGGAATCTTGGCCTTGACTCCTTGTGATTTCCATCAAGAATAGAGACAAGACACACAGCGTAGTGTAGATTTTCCTGGGGGACTTTGAAGTGGTTGATGGGCTTGCTTAGATTGTTTCTTCTAGGAGGGAGCAATGGTGTGTCCTTACTCTTTATCAAGAGTGTCTCCTTCTACATAAAAATCTTTAAAAGTTCAGAGCTGTTGTAGCCAGCTCTAGTTATCTGTTAATGTTTCTTTAGGTACCCAGGATGCCTCTAGGGACAGAGATAAGAATCAGATCACATTCTTCTTACCAATATTAAAGTCCTGCCATGCCAGACCTTTGTTTAATTGGTTTCTTAACTCAGTGTCTTCTCAGTCTGCTAATACCTAATTATCTATCTAACAACTTCTCCCACAATACACACGTGAAGAGTTGAGGCCCTAAAGTCATTTAGGAAAGTAGCATTGGGCTAATCTGTCTGTTTTTGGCTGAAGTGGAATGTAGAAGGGTTTCAGAGCAGGCCTCAGAGGACAACAAGGGGATCTGGAAAGGAATTAGAACTGCTGCAGGGGACTATTTGAGGGTGGGTTGAGTGAAAATAAGAGGAGAAAAAAAATTAAGAATGAAGGAAAAGAAAAGTGAGGACATGAGTGCTTCTAAGTAGATTGTAGATAAAAAGGAGAGCATAGCCAAAGGCATCTGGAAGTTCCAGAGTGAACAAAATCAGTTTAGCCAAAGTGGCTGAATTATATAGGGAAGAGCAGCTAGGGGAAGGGCAACCTAGCCCCTGGGCTGGAGAAGTTTAGAGTAGGAGACAGGGTATGCCAGTCAAACCCTGGTAACAGGTAGGGACTGAGGGATGTTGGGAGAACCTGGTGGCCAGGTGTGCTTTGATATGTTAAGTAGACACCTCAGCTATTTGCCTTTGGTTTGAGACTTTTCATTCACCACAAGGGGTGGAAATGTCCAATATAGGTTGAGCCTGTTTTGTTTTTTATTAAAAAGGTTTTTTTTTTAAAAAATTATTTTTATTTTATGTGCATTGGTAATTTGCCATGGACATCAGGACCCCTGGAACTGGAGTTACAGACACTTGTGAGCTGCCATATGGTTGCTTGGAATTGAACCCAGGTCCTCTGGAAGAGCTGCCAGTGCTCTTAACCACTGAGCCTTCTCTCCAGTCCCTAAGAGTTTTTAAAAAATCATTTATTCATTTGTTTGCATTTGTACATGTATGAATGTGCCACACTTTGCATGTGTGGAGGCCAGAAGACAGACAGTTTGCCAAAGTTTCTTCTCTTTCTAACATGTGGATCCTGGGATTTAAGCTCATGTTGTTTGTATTGGTGGTAAACACCTTTTAACTTACTGATTTATCTTTCTGGCCCTTGTACTTTCTTTTGTTTGTAACGTATATGAGATGATATTAGGCATATCCACAAAATGTTCAACCTTAATAAAAGTGCAGTGTCTCCTGACAAGTGCTGAAGGTGTTTAAAGTAGTACTTTTTTACAGTTGCTTTTTAAATAAAATAATTCATACTTTAGAATTAAGAGAAATTTTCTGAGCTATATAATTTATAACTTCCTAAATATGTGTATAATAAGAATTTTAATAAGCCAAAATGACATTCTCTATATCTGTAGATGGAATAAAAACTGTTTTAAGTAATAAAGATTCTTTTGAGATTCACTAGAGAGATGCACTGAATCAGATTTAAGGAAACATCCTTTAGTGATGCTGCCTGCTGCTGGGGAATCTGGAGTAGGAGTAACAACAACAACAAGAACAAAGGAAAATACATTTATAGACTTTTGAGGAAAGAGGGTCTTCAAGTTTAGTTAAGGTTAGTGAAGGTACTAGATAAGAATACCAGGCAACTCAGGGTGCCTTGAGCCTGCCTACAATGAGCCTACCCTATTGTCTTGCCCTGTGTGGGCTTCCACTTGTTTGCAACTTAGCAAGGCACTAGATAGAATGTAAGTTGTAGCTGATCTCCACAGGGGTAGAATCAATCTTCTAACAAAAGCTAACTAGTTACACCAATGAAAACATTCAGGTTCCAACCATGTTGTAGTATAGGTAGATAGGTACATAGCAGGATAATCAGAATTTTTACTTCTTGATCTTATATTCAGAAATCCTAGTCTATACCTGTCACTTTATCCTAAGAGCAGCCAGGACCAAAGGATAGTAGTGCCTTAGAGCCATTAAATGCCATTAGGAGCTGACCAACATATTCTCAACTTCATGACCTACTCAGTAACCTGCCATTCTGAGAAATCAAAGACAGGCAGTCCTATTTCACATCAATGGAGATCAATCCTATATAAATAATACCACTGGGATACATGAACAAACACAGATCTGTTGTTTTCAGTATTAAATTCTATGTTACATCAACGGAGATCAGTCCTATATAAATAATACCACTGGGATACATGAACAAATACAGATCTGTTGTTTTCAGTATTAAAAGATTTTCTGACTTAAACATCTTTTGTTAGTCTTTTATATAGTTTTTCCTCAGATTTGATGTCTTGATTATTTAATTGTTGTGAAAGGAGTGCTGGAAAGGCAAGGCTTGGCACATATCTTAGCACTGCTGCCGTTGTCTCATCCTCTTAAAGCTCTTGTCTTTTTTGATTTCAATTCAAATTACTAGAGCATTGGGGAAGTATCCTATCTAGCAACCAGGTTTAAAGCAAAAGAACTAGCTCTGGGATAGTCAGTTGTAAAGGACTTTAGTCATGGCCTTAAAGAAGAGTATGTATTGAAGTCCAGAGTAGTGGGAGTGGGTATGTGTGGGTAAATGTGGCCGCTTGTTTGTTTCCCGGCCGCCCGGCAGCTCAGACCACAGATAACCACACAGAAACTATATTAATTAAATCACTGCTTGGCCTATTAGCTCTAAGTTCTTATTAGCTAGCTTTTACATCTTAACCTATTTCCATTATTTTATATGTTACCATGAGGTTCGTGGCCTACCGGCAAGGCAAAATCCTGACATAACTGTCTCTGGCGGCTGCTGCTTGGCTTCTCCCTGACTCCCCCACCTTTTTTCCAACATTCAGTTTAGTTTTCCCTGACTACCTCTACTCTATCCTATCACAGGCCTAAGACAGTTTCTTTATTAAACAATTGTATTCACAACATACAGAGGGGAATTTCACATCAGGTATGTCTATTGACTCAACTTTTATCTTCTCTGTTGCCATGAGCATAGTCTTGGGCCTGAATAAAGAACAGTTTTTATGTTTATTTGATTTATTTATTTTGTTCTTTTGAGATGGCTTCTCTGTGTAGTCCTAGATGTCATGGAACTTACTCTGTAGACCAGGCTGTTCTTGAACTCACTCTTCCTCCTGAGTGCTGGGAATAAAGGCATGTGTCACCACACCCAGCTTAATTTTTACTTTTAAAAATTAGATTTAGTTATTTTATGTGAATGTTTTGCTGTATGTATACCTATGAACCGAATACATTAGATGTCACAAGATAACATCAGATGCCTTGGAACAACAGTTAAAGATGATTGTGAACTACAGTGTTGGTACTTGGAATCAAACCGTGGTCCTCTACAAGAGCAACAGTTGCTTTCTACCACAGAGCCTTCTCTCTAGTACACATCCAATGAAATATTATCATATTTACTCTCATTATCCCTCCAATTCCTCTTATATTTTCCTCAAAACATACCTTTCACAAACTTCATGAGTTTTTTTTTTAAATAACCTGATAACTCCAGTTATTGTTACCCATATATGCATGATAGCAGAGTCATTCATTGGAACATGGGAACCTTACCAGTGGCCACGTCCTCACAGAAGAATGAGTCCCCCCCCCCCCAAAGTGATCCTCTGACGTCCATACTGGTGCCATACATGAAAACATGTGCCTCCTTTCCCACATGGTAAATAAATAAATGCAAAAGGAAAGAAAGAGCCAGTCAGTTGATAGCTATTAGGCGCCTCCATGTAAGTTTATATTAACACCCATTTTTCACATTGAAAGCAGTTTAGACAATCTCCATAACCCTTAGGCAGTCTCTGTAATCTGTGTTTTTTATAGCCTGATGGTTTGTTAGGCTTAGAAGGATATTCAATGGATGATTGGGTTTCTGCCTCGTGAAACAGATCTACATATAGAAAAAGGCATTGATAAATCACCTCGGAAGGGGTTAGGCCAAAAGCTGTTTGACGTCTTATGTAGGCTCTTGGTAATACCGCTCTTTAGATATACTCAATCTCTGGGCATAATTTTTAAAAACTACTTAGTGGTCTGATTAGAATGTTACACCATTTTAGAAGAGTAAGGCCTCTAAAAGGAATGAAGATAGTATCAACTTCCCAGAATTTGGATATAAATTGAGTGATTTGGGAAGCAGATGAAGGCACATTTTTATTTTAAAGAGTACCTGAAAAGCTAAGTGGAGGATTAATTTCCGGAAAGAGGGCTTCAGATGCTTCAGTGACCTTTACAGGTTGAGGTGGAAAGGTCGTGTGCAAGGAGCACTAACATGTGGTAAGGGATAGTCAGCTGCCTGTTTACCTGCTGCCTCTCATTTCTTAGTTTCCTAAATGATTTCTTATTTGGTATCCCTTGTAATGGACCGCTGCTATTTCAGCCAGAAAATGTGTTGTCTCTAATGAATCCATAATTGATGGGATTGCTTTTAGCATTAAAATAAATTCTTTTTCCTCCAAAGGGCAGTATGTGCATGTATTACCAAGAAAGGTATTTAAAGTCAGTGTACATATTTTCCCATTTGCTCTGGTTAAGTTCCAGCAAAATTTAAGCCTTCTAACCAACTGTGCTGATTTCTGGGTGGCAGAGATCAGGCTTCTGTGATACCTGGAAGGAGTTGGGTGTTCATTACTCACCTAGGAACTGCTGTTGGTTGTTCATTACTCACAGAGGAACTGCTGTTGGTTGTTCATTACTCACCTAGGAACTGCTGTTGGTGAGCCATATTGCATTTGTGAACTGTAAGTAAAGTAAACCATACTCTGGGGTAGGAAATAAAGTAGAAGAGTTGAGGTAGGACACTGTTGTAAAAATATTTCAAAGTAACAAGTAGCCAGGCTTGGTAACGGAAGAGTATCTAAACCAGTGGGAGATTTGGGATTAAATAGAGAGGTTATTTGATATAAAATATAGACAGTGGAGACCCCAAAGTAAATTTAAGGACTTCTCCTATTAAAAGAGTCGTGACAACTACTATTCTTTTTTCTTTTTCTCTTCTTTTTCCACCTCCCTTCCTCTCTGTCCCCCTTTCTCTTTTTGAACCAGAGTGTCTCCACATAGTTTGGACTGTCCTAGAACTCACTGTGTAGACTATGCTGTCCCAGAACTCAGATTCCACCTGCCTCTACCTCCCAAGTGCTAGGATTAAAGGCTGTAGTTAATGTATCCTGTCAGCCGTTGGACAACTGAATCAGTTTTAGTAAATACCCTACAAGTAGATTGATAGCTTTGACCTAGGGCATAATTGAGAACTCCAGGGTTACACCCTGGTAATTGGTAACATACAGTTTAAAAGATCTGTCAGGTTGTGATAACCTCCAAAGTTACATCCCTGATTAAAGAAGCCTTTGATTTCTCAGAAGACTTCTTTTGTTCTTAGTCCCATGAAAGAGAACTTGGTTGCTTCATTTTAGGGATTCATTTAGAAGCTTATGCATAAAGCTATAAGTAGGAATCCAAAGTATACAGTAACCTGTTAGTTTTCCAGAGGCCCTAAGCTGTTTTCTGGTGGTAGGATTTAAGAAAGACCTGGATGGCTTTGATAGGATTGGATACCCTGAGACAAATGATTTCCAGATAAAGTTTCTACAATAGTAATGGGGCTTTAGACTTAGAGATTCCATATATCCTGTGATCTAGGAAAGTGAAAGGTTTTGTTATATGACTTGGGGCCTCAGATTATTTCAGTTTTGTTGAAAACACCCAAAATATTGTAGATAGAAGCTAATGGAACATAGAGGGCCCTTTTCTTTCCACCAGGCCGAACAAGCTGTCGAGTTGTCTGTTTCAGTATCATGCATTTCTTTGAAACCTGTTTAAATTGATGCTTGCTGACTTTGACTTCCAAATGGAGCAGTTTGTTACCTTTTTTCTTTCTTTTTTTTTAATTGTTTGACTTTATCAGAGGATATAGTGGGGGTGTAGTGATCATGCATATTTTTTCTGGAATGGCTTTGAAGACACTGAGGTTGATTTGGGGTGGGACGTTTGCTTTGGATGATCAAAAATATGTGAAACTTGTATTCACCTTTTTGCATCACCTTCCTCTTTTTCATGGCCTTTGCTTTGACTCTGGCTTTGGATGAGATAGAATTTTTTTTTCATTTTTGTTGCAATTATCTTGAAAGGGCTCTTCAGATAACTTATTTTTGCTACTTTGTTAGAAAATGTGTGGGTTTTGTGTGTGTGTGTGTGTGTGTGTGTGTGTGTGTGTGTTTGGTAACAAAATGTGCCTCCCAACATGCATTAAAATTCGTTGTCTGTTTTAATCTCTGTGTGTATGTGTTGTACATGTCTACATAAATGTCAGAAGTCGTTGTTCTACCTGTGAATCCTGGTGGTTGAATTTAAGCCATCAGGCTTGGCGGGAATTGACTTTCTACCCGGTAAATCTTCTCACTTCCCCTTCTAGCAAAATTTTGATTAGAGAATACATAGAATGTGTTTTTTATAGTCTTTATACTGTTTATTTTCTTAAGTTTCCCTAGAGCTGAATGAAATACCCATCTTACATCTTAGTATAAGATTATAAAATCTTTCTGCTTACACCATCTTCATAGTTTTTGCCTGCTTGTAGAATTTTACATTATCTGATGAGGATTGTTACTCAAACCACAAAGCAAGTGTTATATGTGTTTTCGAAGCATCTGGTATAACATTCTCCATTCCAGTATTCTACTTTGCAAATTCCAGTTGTTCCAGCCTCTCCTAAAATTGTTTTCTGTCCCCTGAACTCATTAAACAGCACTGGTCTTTTAGGGTCCTCCCATTTTGTGCAGTAATTCTGAAAGTGTCTCTAAACAGAAACCTGAATTAATCCTTGAGTTCAATATGTTTTCCATCTATGTTTAACAGTTTTCTGACCCTATTTCTGGGACCCCTTTGTCCATTTTTATATTGTTTAAAACAGTTATTCCAACATAGCTGTCACGGCTTAATTTTTTTTTTAACTACGAGTTTCTATTAGTACATTTTACAGCTATATTTGGAAGAGTTATGCGTAAAGTTGGATATCTGTCGTTATATTTTTATGTAAGTATGTAATAAAGGCAAAACAGTATTTACTATAGGATTATAAAAAGAATGGACAAATAAGTGCTGGGCAGATGGCTCAGTCAATAAAGTACTTAGTGTGCAAATGTGAGGACCCACACAGTCTATAATTCCAGTGTTTAGGGGGAGAGTTAATGAGAATCACATACATGTACATGATCTAGCACTCCTCCCAAATTGGTGGGGTAACAACAGTTTGTCAGTAGAGAACTGGTTAACAAAATGTTCATCATGCTGTTTTGTTTTGGTGATAAAGATGAATAAGGTAGATTATCTGTTAAATTATAGTAATGTCTATAATGTATTAAGTTAAAAAACTAAAAGCGTATTCAGTACTTTTCACATCCATGAGTTCCACATCTGTAGACACAACTAGCTGTAGCTTAAAAACATACAGTGGGAAAGAAATTACATCTATACATGTATAGACTTTTTTGTTTTCGTCTAAACAGTACATTGTTAGAGTTACATACTATTTGCATTTTTAGCTAGTCTAAGTAATCTGGAGATGATTTAATGTATATTGGAGGATTGACATAGGTTACAAAAGCAAATTTTGCTCCATAGTTTTTTGTATTTTGAGGTGAGAATCCTGGATCCAATATTCACTGAAATCTTTAAAAAGACTCTATATTGTACAGTTCTTTTTCTTTAAAAAATTGAAGTTAGAAGTATGTTGGTAAATTGAGGAAAAGATCAGAAGGAAACTTCTGAATTTATTGTTTTGTTTTTCTGCCTTATTTTTCTTTGACGTGAGCATTTATAGCATTTAAAAGTAGCAAAATATTTTATTATGATAAAAGACATTAGTCCTAGAAATTTAGAGTATTGATTCTTGGAGTAGATTTAAGATATTTTTATTTAACTCTTTTATTTTGTAATTCACTAAAGTAAGGGTCAGTTGTTAAGAAAACAGAAGAAAGTTTAAATTAGGACTGGGTTAAGTTCTAGTTCTGTCACTTAGTAACCACATTACTTCAAATGAGATAATAACTTATCTTCCAGTAGCTTCTTTATACTGAGACAGGATGTTCTTATGGAGTACTGTGAGAAGTAAATGAGACATGACACATTTGTCAGCCTTGCCTTCTGACAGGTTTTTAGCCTTTTCATAGAGTTCTTCATATGTCAATTTCCTTAGACATGAATTGTGTTCTGAAATAGAAATCTTATTGATTTGTTTATTTGTGTATTATATTCACAGAATGTTTTCAGGAAAGTGAACATCTCAAGGAAAGTCTTAAGTGTTGCTTATTGCATCTCTTTGGAGCCATTGTAGCCGGTGGGCAGGTGAGGACTGTGTTGAAAGTTAATGTATAATTTGTAGTTAACAACACGAAAGTCTCTTCATGGATTATTTAATGCATTCTGTCTTTTATAACTTGATGCTTCAGATAACTTTCAAATCTATATCTTATTTAAAACTAAACTTCTTAAAATCTTCCATTAAAAACCTAAGTAACATTAACACTGACAATTAGTATTATTGGATGAATAGATTAGATGAGTATTGATATTATAAGTTCCTATTTCTATTGACTTTTAGTTATTATTTTAAAGTATAAAGGAAATCAGCTTTATTAGAGGTATGAAGAAATAAAATTCTAGCCAGTTTGATTTCCAAAGTCATAAATTTATTCACTCTGCTGTCTAGATGCAATTACTAAATATATTTATACAGCTATATATGTTCCAGAACTATTTCTCTGGCAAACTAAATGTAATTGCCTGTTGCCAAAAGGCTGATAATTCAGAGAGAATGTTCTACATGTTTTCTTAAATGATGCATTTTAAGTGAGAGAGTCTTTGTCCTTTTGTACATTTTGTGCAGTATACCCATGTAGAGTTTGGTAAAGACACTTATCAGAATTTATAAATGTCTAAAATACATATCATAAAAGAAAAACTACCTTGAAATTTAGTTGCTGAAATGGTAATAAAACAAATTTGTGACATAATAATATGTGCTTTTGTATGGTTTTGGGATTGAATTTATGACCCCATACATGATAGAGGCAAACACTAATGCTTCTGTTCAGCTCCACTATGGTTCCTCCCCACCTCCCACCCTAAAACAGGGTTTCTCTTTGTATAGTTGTGGCTATCCTGGAACTTGCTCTGTAGACTGAGGCTGGCCTCAAACTCAGAGATCCACTTGCCTCTGCCTCCCGAGTCATGGGATTAAAGGTGTGCTCCACCATGGCCTGGCTCTCCAATTATGGCTTTTTATAATTCATAAAACAACAGGATACAGCAGTGAGTCAGTCATGGTGCTACAAAGCTTTAGTCAGAAAGGTGCAGGAGGTTGAGACAGGATTCCTTGAGCCAAGGAATTTGGAAGAACAGCATACATAACCTAGGAAGAACTTACGTTTGATAGGCTGTAAAGGATCTTGCTATGTCGTAACAACTATAAAATATGAAAGTACACATTTTTATTGGTGGCAGAATCACAAGAATTACATCGCTGTGTTTTGTTGCTTACATTGAAATTTAAATAAAATACTATATTTCCACTGCTGAAATTTTCTCCCTATCTTTTCTATTTTTGTTTCTATCTATATTTTTATATTTTTCAATTAGTAATCTTCACATCTATTGCACATTCCCTCCTGTCGCTTTTAGATGTCTGCTAGAATTTCTTTCTCTGGTTTATTTATCCTGTTCCCTTTTTAGAATCCAGTGTCACTATTTAGGCTTCCTGGTAGGTTTTGTGCACTTCTCTTGATTCTGGTGGAATATAACAGTCTTTCTAAGATGAAAGAAGCAGTAGTTTAGATCTTGCTTTCTGGTTGTTTTTCTGAGACGAGGTTTCCCTGTGTAGCCCTGGCTGTCCTGGAACTTGTTCTGTAGACCAAGCTGACCTTGAACTCAGTATCCTCCTGCCTCTGCCTCCAGAGTGCTGTGATTAAAGGGGTGTGCCACCTTTCCTCAACCTTACTTTCTGTTTTAAGTTCGCTTATCACTTTGTTTCATTTGCTGCTTTTCTTCTTTTGGATCATTGCCTTACAGTTTCCATCAATTTTTTACTGTTGTGATTAGGAAGTGACAGATAGATAAACATGAAAAAAAAATAGGATTGGTGTTGTTGACTGAGGGGGAATCCTACGTGGGTCTCATTCATCTCTGAGCACCTAGAGACATATTCTTGTTAGTACTCATTCATAGGTAATGACCTCAAGGATAATTCTGTAATGAACTGTTACCATGAAAAATAAAATAGGTACCAGAGACTTGATTTATTGTGTTATGTGCTACTCAGAATCTTTGTGATCAGACCATAGTCAGTTAGACTTACAGATGTCAGAAGGCTGCTTGCTGGTTATTGGGTCAGGACAACAGAATTTTAGTTGGTTGAGTATTTGATGATGTAAGAAGGATCTTATTAAAGGAAAAGAAAAAGTCTGATAACGGGTCTTTCCCAAAGTGTTGTACTTGAATTGTTCACTGACATATTTGTATTTTAGGTCTGTAAATATACATAAGAGATTCTGTTGAGGCCAGGCGGTGGTGGTGCACGCCTTTGGGAGGCAGAGGCAGGAGGATCTCTGTGAGTTCGAGACCAGCCTGGTCTACAAGAGCTAGTTCCAGGATAGGCTCCAAAACCAGAGAAACCCTATCTCGAAAAACCAAAAAAAAAAAAAAAAGAGAGAGAGAGATTCTGTTGTGTATTGTTAAGTGTAAGGATGCTAGGGTTGACCTAGGTTTGAAACAAGTCTGTCTCACAGAGGTTGAACTCAAATTATTTGTCTTTAGATTACATACTTATAATGTGCAAACAGTGATATTAACAGGATATATACAAGGACTAAAGGGCACATACTCTTGGTAAAACAACGAGCAAAAGTGACCTGTGCTTGTAAGAATGAAGGAGGTTAGAATTGTATCTGATTTATTATTTGCAGTATAATAATGAAATAATCCAAGCTTAATTTAGTTTATTTTTGTCTCTGAATCAAAAACTGCAATTGTGGAGTTGGAAATGTAGCTTAGTGATGCAGCATACACTTAGCATATGGTCGCCCTGGGCTTAGTCCCTAGCACTTGAGGGGAAAGAAGAAAATACAAAGTTAGTAAACAGTTCAGGCTCTTCAGAGACTCTTGATTCCTTCTGAACGTCAGTTTGTTAGCAGCTGCCAGTGTTTTGACCATAATGTCGGACATTTGGAGCACAAAAATGGGGTCATGATAGATACTGACATAAAATCTTTTCAGGAGATACTGATCTCTCATTTCTTCATTCTCCCTCCTTCCCTCCGTCCCCCTTCTCTTCTTACACGGGTCTCACTATATAGCCCTGGCTGGCTTGGAACTCACTTTGTAGATCAGATCTGCATGCCTCTGCCTCTCAGGTGCTTGAACTAGAGAAGTGCCACACTGCATCTGCTCAGTCCCGTGTCTCCTTTACCAAACTCGGGCATTGTCATGTAAAAGGACCAAATGTGTCCAGATGGTAAAATTCATTTCCTGAGCCTTCTTATCAGCAGGGGAAATAGACAGTATGATCTATATTGTTGGTAGCCATGTATCCAGGAAAAACATCCTGGTTTCTAAAAGTCTAGATTTTTAGGAGTACTGATGGTTAATGCCATCAGTACTTTCTTCCATAATATTATCTGTTATTATTATTATTGGTAAAAGTGAGACTGAGTGACCTATGGACTGTTATTGCACACTTATGTTCATTACATATTTTTTTTCTTCTGCATTATTAGACAGTGAACCTAGGACTTCATATGTGCTAGACACTGCTATAGCACTGAACTGTATACAATTCTCCTTTTTGTCACAATTAAATTTTGGGACAGGGTCTCACTAAATTGTCTATATTAGTCTCAAACTTGCTTTGTAGCCCAAGCAAGGTATGAACTTATTGGTTCTCTTGCCTTAACTTCCCCACGGATCTGGGATTATAGACCTCTGCTATAAAGCCTGGTTTTATTTCATTTTAATAGCAGCTACTCTACATAAGGAGTTTCAGGGCTGGAGAGATGGCTCAGAGGTTAAGAGCATTGCCTGCTCTTCCAAAGGTCCTGAGTTCAATTCCCAGCAACCACATGGTGGCTCACAACCATCTGTAATGGGGTCTGGTGCCCTCTTCTGGCCTTCAGGCATACACACAGACAGAATATTGTATTCATAATAAATAAATATTCTTTTAAAAAAAGGAGTTTCAGAAATATTTATAAAATCAGTCATTAATGTGTCAGTCATTTTACGTTAAACCTAAGTCATTTGGAATGGACTTAGTTCTATAACATAAAATCTAGTAACACTGATGTTTTAAATTTACTTAAGAAATTTAAATGTATGCAGTGTATTGGCAGAAGTTTCTGTGTGTCCCGTCCTATATTATTTAAATCACTGCTTGGCTAATATTTTAGGCGCATTGCTAGCTAGCTCTTCTGTCTTTGGCTAACCCATTTCTCTTAATCTGGGTATTGCCATGTGGCTGTGGCATACTGGTAAGATTCCATCACATCTGTCTCTGGCGGCGGCTACATGGCATCCCTCAACTCTGCCTTCTTTCTCCCAGCAGTTTAGTTTTCCGTGCCTACCTCTGTTCTGCCCTATCACAGGCCAAAGCAGTGTCTTTATTCATTAAATAAAAGCAACACGTAGAAGGACTTCCCACACCATTCCCCCTTTTCTATTTAAATAAAAAGGAAGGTTTTAATTTTAACATAGTAAAATTACATTAAAAAAAGGTATCAAGCAAGAATTATAACTACAATACTTACATCTACTTTATCATAACTAGAGAAAACTATATCTTTTCTTCAACTCCATCAAGGACTCCAGATGGATATATTACCTGAGTAAACAGGAAGTGTATTGTAAGCCACTTTCAAGTCTCTAGAAATGACAGAGACATCTCGCTGTGTGGATAGTCACCCACAGATCTTCTGTATCATTTGAGCATCCATCTTCAGCCCAGACTACTGGCCCATAGTATCCAGCAGACTGTTCCATGAAGCAGGAAATTTCAAAGACAGTTCCACCTATATTGTCCGTTTGTCAGTCACTTTCTTCTGTGTCCTGCAGAATGTTTGGCAGACTCTTTCATGAAGCAGGGACCCCGAAGGACTGTCTCACCTTCTTTAGGCAGTTCTGTGGATCTAGAAAGTCCAGTCAAACAGTTAAGGCAAGAACAGTTTCTTTCCCCAATGGGTAACAAACTCCTCACTCCATGAGGAGCCTCTTCGATGCCCATCATCATCTTGAAGTAGCTTGGTACTTCCAGGAGCAGATGTGTCTCACTGTCATGAAAAAATCCTAAGTTCTTAAAACATTTTAACTTTCATATTCTAGAGGACTTTGAAAGGTTTGAAGAATAACTATTCATCTGAAATGTGTCTCTGTACATCTAGAAAATTTAACATAACTATAAGCTTGACTATTACAGATGATTATCTGTTAACCTATATTTTTAAATTATACATTACATTTTTAATGAGATGCACAAACATGAGACCTTAATCAAGATCTGAAATATATAGTATACATATAACAACATTGACCTTAAATTTATATCAATAAACCGAGTTCCATGCCAATGAAAATTTCTATAGCACATTCTCCTTTAAATGTAAACAAATATTTATAAACAATATTTAGGAATTTGGGCATAGTTCTCCAAAGTGCTTACTGCTTTTTGTTGGGAAAAGTATTTTGGGGGGTGTTAATGGCATCCTTTCAGGGGAGTCTTGCTTCATCTAACCACATTAGTCTAGAAGAGATCCATAGGTTCTCATCCTCTATGGAAGCAAGTAGAACCTCTTTTCCAAAGCATTTTATCTTTCGACCCATATTTTGAAATCAAGATACCTGTCAAGTATGTATGTTAGTTTATCTTAGCAGCCTGTACAATGAAATGTTGCTCTGTACTTAGCTCTTTCACAGTCAAAAAATTTAAAGGAAACATAATAGTACATATAATCCAAAATTTTTGTCTATATTTCATTGTTATGTGGCTTATTTTTCTTACTCTATTATTTTTCTACAAGTTTACTCTGTCTCTTTAAAGACTTCATTTTATTTTTTAAAACTACTTACTTTTTTTTTTTTATAACTCTCTATATTCTTTTTCTTCTCTGTCCCAAACCTATTTACATTTTTCCAGCATTGTGACCGGTTTACAGGTCTTTTTTATCTGAATTTGTCTTTATTGCATATTTGTAATTTTTTCCTGACCAGAAGCTCCCCCGTTTTTTTAAATGCTAAGTGGGCATAGCTAGGGCCAGTGCTTCTTAGCCTTTTGATTCAGCCCAGTCCAATGTGGTGGAGGTCCATTCACTGCCTCTGAGACTGCCAGGTGGGAGCCACGCTCACCACTTCAACTCTGGTAGCCTGTTGGCCCATGCTTCCAACAAGTAACTTACAGTACACTAGAAGCCCACAAACCCCATTCAAGTGCTCGGCCTCCTAAAAGAGCCAGAGTTCATGCTGGCAGCACAAACCAGGAAGCTTCCATTTCAAAACCACTCAGTTTTTTTCCACCCCAGTGGTATAAATCACTGAATCAGGAAGACCCCTTTTAAAGGAGCTGCGTGGAATTTCTTCCCAAACTTTCTTACGTTTTAAGTAGATTTAGTTGGCCACGTTGGCCCCAATTTGTTAGTGGAGACCACTTGTTTGTTCCCGACTGTCAGGACCATGGAATAATATTCAGAAGCTATATTATTTAAATCTCTGCTTGTCCAGTCACTTAAGCGTATTGCTAGCTAGCTTTTATACCTTTGGTTAACCCATTTCTATTATTTTATATTTTACCATGAGGCTTTTGGCCTACCTTTAAGGTTCTGGCTGGCAGCTTGCACCTTTCTTCTCTGGCAGCTCCATGGCATCTCTCTGACTCTGCCTACTCTCTCTCTATATCTCTTTCAGGCTTTACTCTGTTAAGCCATTGGCCAAAAGCAGCTTCTTTATTAGCCAATAAAAGCAGCACATATACAAGGTCTTTTCACACCAGCAGTGGGTACAAAAACCCTGAGAAATGTTCATGGGCTAAGATCCTTTGTGTGTCCTGTTTTACTTTCTGTACAGTGCCTACAATTTAATGCTTGGGTTGTATCTATCTTAGTGTAAGGTAGTTCTAAGCATTGTGTCTAAGCATGGTTCTAAGCATCTCCAGGATGGAAAAGGAAAGAAAGAAACCCCTTTTCATTTGTAAAGAAATAGCCCTTTTATAGTCTTTGTCCTCTGGTTTTTTGAGCAAAACCATCTTACATGGTGTCTTTTAGCTGCAAAGAAGGCGAAGTTGAACTTCAGATTAGTAGTGAACAAAATAAGGCCTCAATACAAGTAACATTTGCAGTGTTTATCAAATATATCTGTTAATAACTTTGTTAATTTATTTAAAAGAAAAAGTTACCCATAAGCTTACTAATTCTCTGTTATTGCAAATATGTAAAACCTTTAGATGTCGTTTTATTGTTTTTACTGTTTCAGAGGAATGCTTTGCAAGCAATTTCTCCAGCCACCATGGAAGTTCTCATGCGAGTTTTGTCTGATTGTGATTCATGGGAGGAAGGAGATCCTGAGGAAGTGGGTAGGAAGCGAGAACTAACTCTGAAATGCCTGACACAAGTGGTACATATCCTTCTTACTAGCAGTTCTGACCAGCGTCAGGTGGAAACCAGTACCTTACTGGAGAACTATTTTAAATTGCTCAATTCAGATCACTCAGCTTTACCCAAACAGAGGAAGTTCATGCGGTGGGAATGCCAGTTCATAGTTCTGCAGATTAAGATGCTCAGTAAGTATTCGATAAAGATTTCCTTCCCTCAGTTCATTTTTGCTTTTTTATTCTCAGTTTCTTTTGAAATGCAGTCTGCTGTATTAAAAATATTGACTGTTTAGTTCAAGTAATGTGTATTTATATTTTTGACTTCTAAATGATTAGTATGGATGTGATTTGTTTACATTTTTACTTTGTCATTTTTATATTTTTACTTGTCTATTCTTTTTTGGAAGTATAATCCAGTATAGTGTGTCTGTTATAAAGAAAGTTATGACTAAAATTGCCAGGAAGAAGAATTTTTTGAAAATATTATTTATATTCGTTTACCTATGATAAAAATTAACTAAATAAATGCTTCTCTAATGTTTCTACTCTTTAGGACAGAGAATCTAGTTGTCACAGAGAACCCTTGTGTCTTTGTCTCCTTTTCTTCTCTTTGTATTGTTTTGTGTCTCTGTGCAGCTATATCTGGTCTCTGTACTTTGCAAACTCCCTAATCAGTTTGATGATGAATTTTTGTTTTGGTTACAGTGTATTAGTATAGTACATACTCTGTATCCATTGTTTCATTCAATAGGTGACTCATACTCATTTTTCCTTTCTGATGGAGTCAGATACTCAGTAATTTTCCTGAAGTATCTCAGCTCCTACTGAGTAGAACTGGCATGAATACAACAGGCCCATTCTCTTTGTGATCCTGACGAGAGAATAATGCATGCCAAAAAGTAGTGGTGCTGCAAGCGCATTCCAGACTCCAGAATTGGTATTAAACATATCAGTTGATTATCCCTTATTTTTCATTGTTCATCTAAATTCCCTTTGATGGTTAT
>NW_026067966.1:13806720-13820188 GCF_014885135.2 Alexandromys fortis | reverse complement strand
AAAAACTGGAAAAAAAGAAAGAAAGGAAAAGAAAATGGATAAGGAAAACCAACAATAATGTTAATAATAGTTTCTATTAAGGAAATTAGATATTTGTGACCACCAGCCCCAGGATGCTTTTCCTCTTCTCTCCTCCCCGTTAATTAATATATATAACTTAATACAGAAATAAATGTTTCCTTTTATATTAGTAATTTTTTTAAAGGTTTATTTATTATGTTTATAGTGTTTTGTCTGCATGTATCCCTGCAGGGCAGAAGAGGGCACTAGACCTCACTATGGATGATTATGTTTTTGGTGGGAATTGAACTCAGGACCTCTGGAAGAGTAGTAGACAGTGCTCTTACTGCTGAACCATCTCTCCAGAACCCCTTTCTTAGTAATTTTTGTGGTGTGAAATAGAGCACCAGATAAGATGTAGACCCACAGCCTGCCATTTCCCATCAGATGTCTCAAGTGTCTCATGGTCATCTTACACACTTGATTGTTTTGTTTTGTTTTTATTTATTTATTTTATTTTTTATTTTTATTTATTCATTCCAATATTTACACTTCCTTCCTCCCTCCCAACCCCTCCCGCTCCCCTACTTACCCTCATCTCTCCCTCTCCCTGCTTAAGAGAGGGCAGGGAACCCTGCCCTGTGGGAAGTCCAAGGCCCTCCCCGCTACATGCAGGCCTAGGAAGCTGTGCATCCATATAGATTAGGGTCCCAAAAAGCCAGAACATGCTGTAAAAACACGTCCCAGTGCCTTTATCAATGGCTTCTCAGTCAGTCCCTATTGTCAGCCACAATCAGAGAGTCCGGTTTGATCACATTCTCGTTCAGACCCGGTCCAGCTGGATTTGGTGAGCTCCCATTAGAACAGGCACACTGTCTCAGTCGGTGGACCAACCCCTCGCGGTCCTGACTTCCTTGCTCATTTTCTCCCTCCTTCTGCCCTTCAACTGGACCTTGGGAGCTCAGTCCAATGCTCTGATGATGGTCTCTGTCTCTATCTTTATCTGTTGAGGGATGAAGATTCTATGGTGATATTCGAGATAATCATCAGTGTGATAGTGGGGCAAGGACAGTTCAGGCACCCTCTCCTCTGCTGTCCAAGGACCTAGCTGGGGACGTCCCTGTGGATACCTGGGATCCCCTCTAGAGCCAAGTCTCTTGCCAACCCTAAAATGGCTCCCTTAATGTAGATATCTTCTTCCCTGCTCCTATCTTTCCTCCATCTCCACCCTCCCACTCCCCCAAGCTCTCACCAGTCTTTCCCTTCTCCCTTCCTTCTCCCCCTCTCCCTTTCCCCCAATCTCACCCCCACCCCTACCTTTACCCCCTTGCTCCCAACTTTTGCCCAGCAATTTTGTTTGCTTCCAATTTCCTAGGAGGATCTATATATGTTTTTCTTTGAGTTCACCTTGTTATTTGGCTTCTCTAGGCTTGTGAACTATAGGCTTAATGTCCTTGGTTTATGGCTAGAGTCCACAAATGAGTGAGTACATACCATATAGGGACACTGTCATTAAGACAGAAAGGCATCCTACTGAATAGGAGAAGATCTTCACCAACCCCACATCAGACAAAGGTCTGATCTCCAAAATATATAAAGAACTTTAAGAAACTAGACTTTGAAATTCTAATTAACCCAATTTAAAAATGGGGTACTGAACTGAACAGAGAATTCTCAACAGAAGAAGTTCAAATGGCCAAAAGACACTTACGGTCATGTTCAACTTCCTTAGTAATGAGGGAAATGCAAATCAAAACAACTTTGAGATGTCATCTTACACATGTCAGAATGGCTAAAATCAAAAACACCAATGATAGCCTATGCTGGAGAAGTTGTGGAGTAAGGGGAACACTCATCCATTGCTGGTGGGAATGCAAACGTGTGCAACCACTTTGGAAATCAGTAATGGCGATTTCTCAGAAAATTGGGAGTCAACCTACCTCAGGATCCAGCAGTTCCACTCTTGGGGAATATACCTAAGAGATGCCCAATCATATTACAAATGCATTTATTCAACTATGTTCATAGCAGCATTATTTGTAATAGCCAGAACCTGGAAACAACCTAGATGCCCCTCAATGGAGGAATGGATAAACAAAGTGGAAATATATACACATTAGAGTACTACTCAGCGGTAAAAAACAATGACATCTTGGATTTTGCATGCAAATGGACGGAAATAGAAAACACTATCCTGAGTGATATCACCCAGACATACTGGATTTTAAAATTTCATTGTTGAAGCCCATAATGACAGTTCATATGTTGTAAATTGTGATCAATACTTTATATGATTCTTGTTGTGTTCCCTGTGTTAGATTGTTAAAGAACTACTCATTTCAGAGGTAGATGTTGTCATTACCACTAAACTAGGAAACTTAGTAAGAAAAAAGAAAATGAAAGATCTTACATCTCAGTAGTGCAGTGGTTGTGCAAGCCTTTAATTCCTGCACTCAAAAGGCAGAGGCGGGCAGATCTCTGTGAGTTTGAGGACAGACTGATCTACAAAATGAATTCCAGGACAGCCACGGCAGTTATACAGAGAAACCCTATATAGAAAAACAACATCAAAAAAAGTTTTTATGTCTCACCACCTAGATATAAAAAAAAGTTAATGATTTGGCAGATATATTTATATGTACATGTATTAATTTAGAACTATAGCAGATAAAAATCTCATTGAAAATGATTCATTTCATTTGTTTATACAAAAGAATAGTTTTGTAGAGTTTTTAGTTCATATGCTATAATGTCATTTTCTATAGTTTTGTTTGTTTGTTTTCCAAGACAGTGTTTTTCTGGGTAGTCTCAACTGTTTTGGAACTCACTCTGTGGACCAGGCTAGCTAGCAGCTCAGAGACCCACTTGCCTCTGCCTCGCAAGTGCTGGGAATAAAGGTGAGCACCACCACCACCCAGCTATTTTTTGGATAGTAATTATAAGTTGTAAACTTAAAAATTAGTTTGATTCTCTATTGAATGGAATTCTTTTTTTTATTAGAAACTATGATATTTGCCATGTCAGCTATCCTTTGATTTTTCAAATGGATTATCTCCACATTAGGAACTGAGAGATAAATATTATGTTTTCATAGGCCATATAGTAAATAACATAAACAAATATTGCTTATGTTTTAAGGATTTATTTATTTATTTATTATGTTTATATACATGCCTGAAGAGGGCACCAAATCTCATTATAGATGGTTGTGAGCTACCGTGTGGCTGCTGGGAATTGAACGTCTAGAAGAGCAGCCAGTGCTCTTAAATTCCGAGCCATCTCTCCAGCCCCCAGATATTGCTTATTAATAGCTAATCAGACACAGGATGAGTTTTATGAAAGAACAAATAAGCAGTTTGCTAAAAAATATTTGCCAGTCATATGTACTGTTTAAATTAGCTTGAACTATAAAGTATGAAAATGTTCACTTTTCTTTACAACTTTTGTTTTCTGTTTCTTATCTACACTATTTCCCAGTTAATTTGCATCTGTTCTGCCAACTGCAAAGCCTAACTTTAAAATGATGATGATACATGTTTGATCCCAAAGTTTTACTTTTACACGAGTCATTTTTGTTTTTAATTTATAGATACCATCACAGCCATGTTAGACTGCGCAGTCAGGCCTGTTCTTCAGGCCATTTTCCTTAACAGTAATTGCTTTGAACATCTCATACGACTTCTACAGAACTGCAAGGTACTATATTACCAACTTTTTATATTTATGAACATTTGTTTGTTTGCCTATTTACTTATTTGTGTACAGGGACGTGTGCCACAGCATGAATGTGGAGGTCAGAGGACAACGTGTGGGAGTTGGTTCTGTTTTAGCATGTAGGACTTAGGGATTAAACTCAGGTTGTCAGGCTTGGCAACAGTGCCTTATCCTTCTGAGCCATCTTGTTGGCATTGTTTATGACTTTTTAAAATGTTATTGTTTTAGTAGGGCATGCCTTTGATCTCAGTGCTTAGGAGACAGAGGCAGGTGGATCTCTGGGAGTTTGAGGCCAGATTTGTCTATGTAGTGAGTTCTAGGACAGCCAGGGCTACATAGTGAGACCCTGTCTCAAAAAATCAAAAAACCAACAAAAACAATAACAAAGGTTTGTTTTGATTCAGATTTGAGCATGCCATTGCAAAAAATTTTATTGTCAATTTGTGTTTGCAGTTCTTTATATTGCCAAGTTTTATCTTGATTGTATTAGCATATTACATATATCCTCTTCCCATCTTAGAGGTGAGAAAAGTGAGGCACAAAGATTTATACCCTGTCCAGGATCACAGACCCAGTGGACAGAAGTAGGACTCCAGCCAAGGCTGTCCTCTCTGATGGTGTGTAGTTATCACTGGGTACTCTGCCTCTCACACTCTCACTAACTCAGCCTAGGCTAGGAAGAGGGCAGCAGCATTCAGTTCATACATTCTGGTCCAGGAACTAGGCAGATATTTAAATCCTCCAAGCTCAGAAAAACCTGTTAAAGCAATCTACTCACTGTCTACATGGGGACAGGCTTCATCTTAATTGAAGCTAGAATTATATTATTTATAATTATCTGAAGGTAGTAAAGCTCATGTGAATATTTGTGTATGATATTTTAGTTTAGGAAATATTTTATTTTCCAACAGACATTGATACATATATTTATATTTAGGACCATTTAAAGTCATGGACTACTGATTTCTTGATTCACTAATTTCTCTAGAACATACAGATATGGTCAAGGTCCTCATGTTGTGTGGCAAGCACTTGTGTTCACTGAGTCATCTTCCCAACCTTCTTTTTTTTAAAAAAAAAAAATCAGAAACTCTTTTTTTTAGACTGGTTTCAAATCACAGGCATCCACCTGCCTCTGCTCCCCAAGAGTTGGGTTTAAAGGCATGGACCCATTTCTGCCCAGCTTCAGATAACACTTTGAAGTTTTATAAATGGAACTCTATTTTTAGTAGAATATGTAGTCATAGGGCATAGACTAGACCCAAATGTTTTTAAAAGTAGGAAAATTTGCATTAATAAGTTGCAATTAAGTAGAAAGTATAGAAAGCTAGAAAAATAATAGAAACACTGTTAAGGCTCATGGTACATGTTACTAGTTTGCTTTTCAGTGTTGTTACTATTTACCAGTTTATACTTGTAACACAGTTTGAGAGAGTGAGGGCACAACAGTTAATGTTTCTGCCCTTCTTATTGTATGCCCATGGATTTAAGATGTTATCAACAGTTTTTAGAAAGGTTAGAAATGAAACTGCACCATAGATCTTATATCTTTCTGTTAATTCTTCTACTTCCTAGTTGAAAACAGTTGGTTGATTCTAATATTCCTCAGTAAGGATTTTTCTTTTTCTCACTGTAAAACGATATATCTTTGAATTTTTTAATATTCATTTCTTACTTTATAATAATAATATAGTTTAATAGAGCAGAAAATGCATTTAATATATTGATGAAGTCTGTAATAATACAAATTTCAGAAGTTGTCCAAAACTCCTGAATACTGGTTAGTCGACATTTCTTACCTCCTGTGTTTTATTTTAAACCTTATATCTTTTAAGTATTATTTATGTGAAAAATATTATAGAGAGCTGAAAATGCACAACAGAAATATTTATAAAACACTTTTATTGTAAAGACAGTATGACTTTCTCACTTAGGAAGATAGCATCAGTAAGTTATCTCGTGATTATTAAAAGAATCTGGATTTAGCAGGTGTTGATGGCTCATGTCTTTAATCCCCACACCCTCACCCTGAAATTTGCCAAGATGAACTTCTCTTTAGTGTATGAATAAGTCTAGTATGAACAGTGCTTTTTCTCATAGCTAACCAGAATGATGACCTCACAGTTACGTGTTACAGAGTGATACAGTCCAAGAAATACATCTTCAGGATGGACATCACCAAGTGTACTTCCTCAAACTAAGATAGATATAACTCACCAAGTGATAGAATCTTGTAGGATCACTGTCAAATAGTGATCTGTTATTTACCAAAATGTCGTCATGTAGCACATGACTATACTTGTTCCACGACAGCCATGTTTCATAGTTATAGCTCTTGTGCTTGTTCTTTAGGTAGGTTTCACTCTATAACCTGGGCTTGCCTCAAACTTTCTGTGGGACTGTCTTTGAAGTTCATAGCAATCCACCTGCCTCAGCTTCCCAAGTGCTAGCTTTAAAAAAGTTAAATATTTTATGTCACTTACTACATTTTTCTTTGAAATTGAAAATACCAAAGAAGAAATGATTTTCAGGAGGGAAAGCCAGACCTTTGGACAAGTCCCTTCCCTTTCAGTTGTTTTCTCCATTTGGGTTTCATGTAGTACTTATGACCATCTTTGCTGTTTGATCATGTTTATCCATTCTTCTGCCCTTGCCGTCAACACCCCCACATCCTTCCGAATTCTCAGTAGTTCCTCTTCTACTTGAATCAATTGCTTTTTTGTTTGTTTGTTTTTCCATATATGAGGTAGAACATGTGGCACTTGTCTATGTGTTTCGTATTATATCTCATTCACTTTGCTTCAGGTGACAGAATTTAAATTTTTTTGCCCCTTAGGTTAACATTAATACCACATTATATGGTGTGCCATATTTTCTTTGTCCATTCGATGGTTGACACACTTCTGGGCTGGTTATTCTCCTAACTGTTGTACATAGTCCAGGAGTATAACAAGCATGCGAGTGTCGTTTGTTCATTGATCTTATTTCCTTAGATATATACCAAGGAGTGGGAGAACTGGATCATATAACAGTTCTATTCTTAGTTTTTTGAGATATGTCCATACGGTTTCCCTTTAGACTGTGCTAATTAATATTCCTACCAGAAGCATAAGGGTTCCACACTCAACATTAAAGAAATTTCGCCATTCAGGCAGTAATTGTTTCAAACATTAAAATTAAATCTTTAAAATAAATTTTCAAATTTACTCATTATATAAGTGAAGAAATAATGCCCTGAGGTGTTAAATTACTAACTCTTGATCTAATAATTTTTGGAATTAGGATTTTTATACTCATGTTTTCATTATAATATATAATTACTACAAATTTGTTTCTCATTCAGGATTATTGATTTTTAACTAGTATCAAATGTTGACTGTGTATTAAATATAAGACAATTATAAGTTTTGGGTTTTTTTTTAATTTTTGTTGTTTTGTTTGGTTTTTCAAGACAGGGTTTATCTGTATTACAATTTCACTGTCCAGGAACTTGCTTTGTAGACCATGCAGGCCTTTAACTTAGAGAGATTCACTTACCTCTGCCTCCCGAGTGCTGGGATTAAAGATGTGTGCCACCGCTGCCTGGTGACAATTATAGTGTTTATTGATAAAACATCTTATGAACATAGTTAGGATTTCTGAATGTATAAAAATACTTGGAATCTTGTTAAGTTTCAAAATGAATTGCATATTTCTTTCTGTATGATTTTGTTATTACTTTTAATAAATCATTTAGTCTGTTTTATGCAGTAATGCACAATCAAATGATTTTACTGTTTAAACATCAATACTCAATGGAAATACTCCAATTAAAGCTGTCAAGTAGCAGAAATAATTTATGCATTGGTGGAAAATTTTAGACTGATGTTGGTAGTTTTTCTTTGAAAACTCACTGTGTATATGTGTGTGTGTGTATCTGTGTGATATAAATGTGTGCACATATCCCAAAATATGCATCTAAAGATCAGAGGA
The DNA here is from genome assembly GCF_014885135.2 of Alexandromys fortis. Classification (NCBI taxonomy): domain Eukaryota; kingdom Metazoa; phylum Chordata; class Mammalia; order Rodentia; family Cricetidae; genus Alexandromys; species Alexandromys fortis. Next base: position 13,812,502 of record NW_026067966.1, on the reverse strand, counting down.
CATCTGGGAATGGAACTTAGGTTGTTGTGCTTGTCCAGCAAGTATTTTTTACATAATGATCCACTTGTTGACCTATACTGTTGGTAGCTTCTTTGGCATCTTTGTGTATGGTAGTCACCAATTTCAATATGTGTTCATTTTCCAAGAACCTGTGTAAAGGCTTTTGTCTTTGGCATCTAAGTTTCATTATAATATAAACTTCTTATATATGTGTAAAATATATATTGCATGGTATCATATATTAGACTTATGGTTAGATGTGATGAATGTTGAATATTTTGGTAATTCTTTTAGTTTTGTACAATGCATTTTGATAATTCAGTGATATTTTAATATAAGAAAAAAACAACCTGTCATTAGTAATAGGAAGGATTTAAAACCCTCATCTTGGCTGAAATTTTGTGCTTTTTTGGTCTTAAATTATTAGAGTTATACTTTCTATTTTAAGACTAAGAACTTTAACAGTATTATGTGGGCTGGGCAGTGATGGTGAATGCCTTTAAACCCACACTCTGTTGGCAGAATTCAGGGCCAGCCTGGTCTACAGAGTGAGTTCCAGGACAGCCAGGGCTCCATAGAAAAACCCTGTCTTGAAAAACAAAAACAAACAAATTCTTTGTGTAGGCTGGTGTGTTAGCTTCTGTTTTGTGATAGTAAGGATCAGACTTGGGGGCCTTTGCCTGTTAGGGTTGTGCTTTATTAGTGAGTTATATACCTGACCCTGGAGACTACTTAATTTTACTTTTGTCTGAGCATCCCCATTCCTTTACACTTGAGTAATAAAGAAATCAATATCATATATAATTTTCCTCCTAATATTGGCTTTCATTTTTTAAATCCCTATTGTGTGGTAGACATGTAAATAAACTACTATAGATTATATATCGCTTAACCTGCAGAATCATTTGATAAAATTGTCCCATTTTAGATAAATAAGCTTGTAGAAGTAGCAAAGAACAGGGGATATAATTCATTTGTAGAGCACCTTCCTAAATATGCATGAGGCCCTAAGTTTGAGCTTTAGCACCACACATACACACTCTTAATGATACTAAGGATCGTTTAGAGATTTTGCCAGGTTAGGTAGTACAAATTCAATTCAAATATTCAAGAAGTTGAATAAAACCAAGATGCAAATCAAGGTCTCTGATTCCAAAGCCCTGTTTCCAAAGCCTGTTATTGCATTAAGCTTTACATATACTGTTGCATCCAGTATTACACTCCACTGCTGCCCAGTTTATACTCTCATTTATACATGTAATTGAACTTTTTCTATTTTCTGAAATAACATTATTTTCTAAGAAATTACTTATTAGGATGCTGTTAATTTCTTTATAAACCTTTCTCTCCATTTCACTTTCATTTGAAGTTTCTTTCTCCCCATTGAGTTGACAGAAGCCAAAATCTTTTTGGATGCTGAGTTAAGACACTAAAAGTAAAGTACCTAATGCCTTTGATTCATGTAGAATAGAATAGTCATGGGCCAGTGGTACAGCGCATCTGGTAAAGGGATTTCTCACTCAAATGACAAGTGTTAGATCTGTGTTTGACCCATTTATCAGAGTTTGATCTGTGGAACTCATGTAAAGGTGTAAGGAGAGAACTTTTTCCCTAAAGCCTTTGACTTCCACATGTACACTGTGGCATATGCCTTCATTCCTTTTATACCTGCACATATATGCATCCACTATAATGATAACAAGTTTTTAAAAATCTTAAAGCACGGGACTGGAGAGATGGCTCAGAGGTTAAGAGCATTGGCTGCGTTTTCAGAGATCCTAAATTCAATGCCCAGCAATGACATGGTGGCTCACAACCATCTTTAGTGAGATTTGGTGCCCTCTTCTGACCTTCAGGGAGAGATTCATGCAGGTACACATGCAGGTACACATAATAAACAAACAAACAAACAAACAAGTAAATAAGTAAACAAATCTTTAAAAAAACTTAAAGCATACCATGTGTGCCAGAGATTTCCCCAGTTTCCTTTAGAGACTACAAAGTAAAATATGAAGTAGGTTCAGGTGAAGAATATTTTTTAACAAGATGTGAGGTCAGATAAACTTGGGCAGTCAGTGCTGTACACTGATTTCCTTTGTCAAGCTATATATTAGTCTCTTTGAGACTCTGAGAAGTATTTTTGGAAAGAGTTCCTTTTAATGTTAGCTTAGTAGGATTTTATAAACTTACTCACATCATTATTTACTGAAGTATCTTTTCTCTAGCTCAGTAGCAGTTTACTTTTCTGAGTGTCATTCTTTCTTGTTTCTTTAATAATTTGGGAATATTAATCTATTGTTAGTTCTTACTGTGAGTTTGAAAGGAGAATCATATCTACAGCCATTATATACTGTGTAAACTGCAGTAAAATTGTTATTCAGAAAGCAGCTATTTCTGGAAGGAATGTGCTTCATATGTGGATTCTTGGATTAGTTTTCAAGAGACATGAAATTCCAGTTGGACCTCATTCTACTTTTAGGTAACAATTTAATGTTCTTTTTCCATTATTCTTGTCTCTGTTTTTAACAGCTATTTTTAAATGCTCACAGTATGGTAGCAGACAAGAACGAGAAAGACCTTGCCAACCAATTACTGACAGAGATAAGTGAGGACCAGGTATCTACAAAGCCTGCATCTTGTTTCAGCTGAAGTCCAGAATCAGTCAATGGGTTAACTATTCCTGTGCTTTTCTTCTTATTTTTCCAAAAAAGAAAAAAAACCCCTCTGATTCTAGTAATTATTTATTTTTGAGGATTATTACAATTAAAAGATAAACCTTCATTACAATTCTGTGTTAATGTGTGCCTTTTTTCAATTTGGGAAGATAAAAAGTACAGGAATGGATCCCAGTATCACTGTTGACCCACCTGGTGATGCCTTTGTTCGAGGGGCTTCTTTTTCTAAGCACTGTGGTGTATTGGGACATGAGGGCGTTGTTTCTGAATATGCACAGTCATTGTCAATATCTTGATTCTTTGCTTCTTATTGACATAATGATTATAATTTAATGGACAACCTGAATCTTGGAGGAAGGGAAGAAGATGATGAGCCCCTTGAATATTAGTTTAGCATACAATTTTATTTTTTCTGTTCTCAAAATTCAACCCTATATTGGAATATCAAAATATATTTGGTAAATTAATTTGGGAAAAACCAAAAACCTACCTGTAAATTTGCTTTTTTTCCTCAACATAGTTTGCTAGAGAATTTATATATCTTTTGTTAAAATTATTTTAATTGGTGTAGGAGTTCCTTCTGTTTGTGTATTGCTTTCATTGGTTAATGAATAAAGAAACTGTTTTGGCCTAGTTGATAGGATGGAACTTAGGTAGGTAGAGAAGACAAAACTGAATTCTGGGAGAAAGGAGACAGAGTCAGGGAGAAGCCATGGTCCTTCACCAGATATGGAAACTGGTTAGAATCTCTGGTAAGCCACTGCCACGTGGCAATACACAGATTAATGGTGACGGGTAAACGGGTTAAGAGTCAGCCAATAAGAAGTTAGAGCTAATGGCCAAGCAGTGTTTTAATTAATACAGTTTCTGTGTTTAATTCGGATGTAAGCTGGCCGGGCGGCCAGAACAAACAAGCGGCCTGCTCCCTACACCACTTAATGTTACGTTTACTGAGCTGTAGAAAAAGAGTATTGTAATCTGTTGATTTCTATTTATGGGTGTAAAATAGAGATTCACAGAGCTCTTTATTGCTTTAGATTCTTTCTATTTATACTCTCTTAAGGGCTTCTTAAATATATTATAATTTCTTACAAAAGATTATGGTAATTTAAAAAGTAGCTATGATGAGGTCTTTTTAGTTTGTTCTTGAACAAAGTCCACCACAGATCTTATTCGTATGAATCTTGTGTATACAGAATTTAAATTTATAGTTTACTACAGATGTTTTCTTGTGTAAAGTCAGGACTCTAGACTAAGTACCACACAAAAAAGTAATAGAACTTAGTAAACCTAAAGAGCTAAAGAGTTTAAGAGAATGTTATTATGTGAGTGACTAGCTTAAGGTCATAATAATATTGCATGTTTTATTTTTAAATCATAGTCATTTTTAAGTATGTCTCTCAGTGTGTGAGAGTGGAGTGCACTCAGAGGCCAGGAGAGGTCATCACACCTCCAGGACTAGAGTTACAAACTGTTGTGAGCTGCCATGCGGGTACTGGGAATTGAATCCAGGTCCTCTGCAAGAGCACCAATGCTCTTAACTGTTGAGTCATCTCTACAACCCCAGCTTTCTAGTATAAAGTCTACAAAGGTTAGTTAAGTCTTATAAAGCAACCATGTTAAATTTTTAACTTCTTAATTTTTATTTTTTTAGTATTATTGATGGTACTTATTGATTTATTCTCTAGGAGAATATCTCATGATAGCTAATGCATATTATAATTATGATTAATCTTAAATAAAAGTCAAGTGAGTTTTTAATTCTTCCATAAAACTTTTGACATGAAAGATTGTCTTCTCCAAAGCATACCACTACTTATATATACACATTTCATTTTCATCATTTGCTTCAAATTATTTATAGAAATAGATATGCCTGTTTAACAATGATATGTCCATATCATTTCCATTTCTGTACAGAATTCGGAAACCAAGAAAACAGTTATTTAAGCTGTTTCATTTTACATGTTAACTATTTAAGCCTAGTAAGTTCAAGTATTTTTAAAGGGAAATTAAAGCATAGTATAAATTCTAATTGCAGACCTCCCTCCTCTCCTCTTGAGATTGTCCATTATTTTTTAAAGGCATGTGTAAAGTTTGTTTTTCCCCTCCCCCTCAGAAAAGTTAATATTAAGTGAATGTGCTTCATTCTTCTTGACATGTGGTGTATCTTCTCTTAATTAAGAAACTTTTTCTTGCAGATAATATTGTTTCAACAACCCATCTGGTAGAAAGAGGAATACAATGCATGTTATTATTTCTTCAGGTTTTCAGAACAAAGGTTTCCATGTGAACAAAATCCTGAGTACGTTTGTTAATTTCTTGCTGTTCCCTTTGTTAGGTATTTCAGGGGCGGTTAGATTGTTTGGCTGTATCAACAATTCAAGCTTTGACAGCAGTGATGAAGAATTCTCCAGCTGCTAAGGTGAGAAGTGGATTTTTTTAAGCTTTAAAATATGTTTATTACATTAATTTTTGTTGTGTGAATTCCAAAGCCCGCTTGTTCGTCCCGGCTGCCCGGCTACCTTAGCTACAAAATAACCACACAGAAACTATATTAATTAAATTACTGCTTGGCCCATTAGCTCTAACTTCTTATTTGCTAGCTCTTACATCTTAGTTTAATGCATTTCTGTTAATCTGTGTATCACTACGTGACAGTGGCTTACCAGCTAAGTTTTGGCAGCATGTCTTACTCTGGCGGTGGATGCATGGCTTCTTTCTGACTCTGCCTCCTTTCTCTCAGCATTCAGTTCTGTCTTCCTTGCCTACTTAAGTTCTGCCCTATCAGCCGGCCAAGGCAGTTTCTTTATTAACCAATGAAAACAACATAATGCACTTCCTGTTTATTGAGGTGTAACATGAGGGCCGGGCTCGTTAGGATTTCTGTCCCACCCGGTCCCCCAGCACTTTAGTCCCAGAGAAAATCACACAGAGATCTCCATAAGTTATAAAACTGATTGGCCCATTAGCTCAGGCTACTTATTAGCTCTTATAACTTATATTGACCCATTATTCTTTTTTTTTTTTAGCTTGACTGATCTTTTTTTTTTTAATTGAGAATAGGAAAAAAAAAGTTTCCGCCTCCTCCCAGCCTCCCATTTCCC
>NW_026067966.1:13746853-13805827 GCF_014885135.2 Alexandromys fortis | reverse complement strand
TTAGGTTCACCAGGTATACACTCCGTGACCTTTATTTATGGCTAGAAACCAATTATGAGTGAATACATCCCATGTTCATCTTTTTGGGTCTGGGTTACCTCGCTCAGGATAGTGTTTTCTATTTCCATCCATTTGCATGCAAAATTCGAGAAGTCATTGTTTTTTACCGCAGCATAATACTCTAATGTGTATATATTCCACACTTTCTTCATCCATTCTTCCATTGAAGGGCATCTAGGTTGTTTCCAGGTTCTGGCTATTACAAATAATGCTGCTATGAACATAGTTGAACAAATGCTTTTGTCATATGATAGGGCATCTCTTGGGTATATTCCCAAGAGTGGTATTGCTGGGTCCAGGGGTAGGTTGATCCCGAATTTCCTGAGAAACCGAAACACTGATTTCCAAAGTGGTTGCACAAGATTGCATTCCCACCAGCAATGGATGAGGGTACCCCTTCCTCCACAGCCTCTCCAGCAAAGGCTATCATCGGTGCTTTTGATTTTAGCCATTCTGACAGGTGTGAGATGATATCTCAAAGTTGTTTTGATTTGCATTTCCCTGATTGCTAATGAGGTTGAGCATGACCTTAGGTGTCTTTTGGCCATTTGAACTTCTTCTTTTGAGAATTCTCTGTTCAGTTCAGTGCCCCATTTTTTAATTGGGTTGACCCATTATTCTTATCTATGTTAGCCACATGGCTCGGTACCTTTCTCAATGGGGTAGATCACATCCTGCTTCTTCGGTCATCTGGGCAGGAGTGGGGAATGGGCTTCCTCCTTCCTAGAATTCTCCTGCCTCTACTTCCTGTCTGGTTGACCTGCCTATACTTCTGTCTGACAGAATACAGACAATTCTCCCGCACCATTTAGGCAATATTATATCCTTCTGGAGTTTTTGATGGAGTTGAAGAGTAGATAGTAATAATATAGTTTTCCTTAGTTATGATAAAAGATAAAGTAAATATAAATATTGTAACTGTAATTCTTGCTTGATACTTATTCTGTTATATGTAGTTTTGCTATGTTAAAGTTAAAGCCTTCCTTTTTGTATAACAGGAAGGGGGAAATGATATGGGATGTCCTTTTGTCTATGTGTTGCTTTTATAGGTTAATGAATAAAGAAACTGCTTTAGACCTATATCAAGGAAGAACTTAAGTAGGCAGGGAAAAAGAAGGGCAGAGTCAGAGAGAAGCAATGGGAACCACCAGAAACAGACATCTCACTGCCTGGACAGTCACCCAGAGTTCTTCTGTAACGTTGGGGCATCCATCTTCAGCCTGCAGGTCCATAGTATCCAGCAGACTTTTCCATGAAGCAGGAAATTTCAAAGACAGTTGAATCACTTTCTTCTGTGTCGTGCAGAATGTCTGGCAGACTCTTTCATGAAGCAGGAACCCCAAAAGACCATCTCACCTTTAGGCAAGTTCAGCAGTCTCTGTGGCTACTGCATGTCCAGTGAAGCAGTCTAGGCAAGAGCAGTTTCTTGCCCAAATGGCTAAGGAGCCTCTTCCTCTCAAAGTAATTGGTGCTGCCAGGAGCAGATCTGTCTCACTGTCATGAAAAGTCTTAAGTTCTTAAAACATTTTAAATGTCATATTCTGAAGGTCTCTGAAAGATTTGAAGAAAACCTAACTAACATGGCTACAATCTTGACTATTATAGATGACTATCTATTAACCTATATTTCTTAATGATACATTACATTTTTTAAATGAGCTACACAATCACAAATCCTTAATCAAGAGCAGAAATCTACATATAACAAAATTGACCTTAAATTTGTATCAATAAATCAAGATCCATACCAGAGCAAATTATTTATATCTATATCAAAAGTGTATAAAGCCTAACACCTGTCAAGTAGTTTACAAAAATAGCTCACCTTCTTATAATTTGCTGATAAATTTACAGACAAACTCCTTATGGATACTGCAGGATTTTAAAAGCTATTGATAACTTTACATGGTAGTATATATCTTTAGTCCCAGCACTCAGATGGCACCCGCCTAGTATACATTGCCAGTTCCAGGCTAACCACGGCTATGCAGTGAGATTGTCTCAAAACAAAAACAAAAACAAAAAAAAAAAAAACACCAAAAAAATTACATTGATGAAGGAGCTGCACACTATTTACAGCCTTGGTTAAAAGAGGGTCACATTGTTGGGATTAGAGGGGGTCTTACTGCTGGTGTTGAGAGTGTATAGTACGGTTATTGAGCTTAAATAATTAAGTTTCCCAGCATGGCTATTTATTAATAAAATAATCATATTTGCTAATTAGTTAGTTTATAACTATCCACAATATGAGTATTTTTCACACGTGGTTACCTTGCCAGTATGGAACTTGTTTTCCCAATATGTGTGGCTATAGAGTTCTGTTTTATTTCTTGTGATCATTAACCTAGGTTTTATGTTTGTTCTCTCTTTCTTTTAAAGATTTATTAATTTTTATGTGCATTGGTATTTTGTCTGCATATGTGTCTGCGTGGGGGTGTTAGATCCTCTGGACCTGAAGTTACAGACAGTTCAGTTCTGAGCTGCCATGTGGGTTCTGGGAATGGAGCCCCAGTTTCTCTGGAATTGCATTCAGTGCTTATAACTGCTGAACTGTCTGTAAGGTTCAGTGTGGCTGACTTTATCTTGAGGTCTTTGATCCATTTGGACTTGAGTTTTGTGCATGGTGATAGATATCAGTCTATTTTCATTCTTCTACATGTTGCTATCTAGTTATGCCAGCACCATTTGTTAAATATGCTATCTTTTCTTCCATTTGATACTTTTATCAAAAATCAGGTGTTTGAAGGAGTGTGGATTAATATCCGGGTCTTCTATTTGGTTCTATTGGTCCTTCTGTCTGTTCTTATGCCAATACCAGGCTGTTTGCAGTACTGTAGCTCTGTAGTAGAGTTTGAAGTCAGGGATTGTGATGTCTCTAGTAGTTCTTTTATTTTACAGGATTGTTTTGACTATCCTGGGTTTTTTGCTTTTCCATATGAAGTTGAGTACTGTTCTTTTGAGGTCTGTAAAGAATTTTGCTGGGATTTTGATGGGCATTGCATTGAATCTGTAGATTGCTTTTGGTAAGATTGCCATTTTTACTGTGTTAATTCTGCCTACCCAAGAGCATGGGAGATCTTTCCACTTTGTGGTGTCTTCTTAGATTTCTTTCTTCAAAGATTTAAAGTTCTTGTCATACAAGTCTTCCACTTGTTTGGTTAGAGTTACTCTGAGATATTTTATGCTATTTGTGGCTATTGTGAAGGGTGTTTTTTCTCTAATTTCTTCTCCAGCCCTTTTGTCATCTGTGTACAGGAGAGCTACTGGTTATTTTGAATTAATCCTGTATCTTGCTACATTACTGAAAGTTGTAGAAGTTCCTTGGTAGAATTTTTTGGATTGTTTATGTAAACTATCATATCATAAGCAAACAGTGAGAGTTTGACTTTTTCTTTTCTGATTTGTATCCCTTTGGTCTCCTTTTGGTGTCTTATTGCTCTAGCTACGACCTCAAGAACTATATTGACTATGGAGAGAGTGGACAACCTTGTCTTGTTCCTGATTTCAGTGGAATCACTGGGAGTTTCTCTCCATGTAGATTGATATTGGCTGTTGGCTTGTTGTTTATTGCCTTTATTATGTTTAGGTATGTTCCTTGTATTCCTGTTCTCTCCAAGACCTTTATCATAAAGGGATGTTGTATTTTGTCAAAAGCTTTTTCAGCATCTAACGAGATGATCATGTGGTTTTTATTTTTCAGTTTTTTTATATGGTGGATTAGGTTGACAGATTTCTGTATGTTGAACCATTCCTGCATGTCTGGGATGAAGCCAACTTGATCATGGTGGATGATGGTTCTGATGTGTTCTTGGATTCGATTTGCTAGTATTTTACTTAGTATTTTTCATCAATGTTCATGAGAGAGATTGGCCTGTAATTCTCCTTCTTAGTAATGTCTTTCTGTAGTTTGGGTATCAGGGTAATTGTAGCCTCATAAAGAGTTTGGCAATGTTCCTTCTGTTTCTATTGTGTGGAATAATTTGAGGATTATTGGTATTAGTTCTTTGAAAGTCTTGTAGAATTCTGAGCTGTAACTATCTGGTCCTGGGCCTTTTTTGTTTGGGAGACTTTTGATGACTGTTTCTATTTCTTCAGCAGTTAATGGTCTGTTTAATTTGCTTATCTAGTCTTAATTTAATTTTGGTAAGTGATATTCAGAAAATTGTCTATTTCCTTTAAGTTTTCCAGTTTTATGGAGTACAGTTTTTCGAAATATGATCTGATGATTCTCAGTGTTTCCTCCATATCTGTTGTTATGTCCTTTTCATTTCTGATTTTGTTAATTTGGGTATTCTCTCACTGCCTTTTGGTTAGTTTGGATAGAGGTTTGTCTGTTTTATTGATTTTCTCGAAGAACCACTGATATTTTGTATTGTTTTCTTTGTTTCTATTTTGTTGATTTCAGCTCTCAATTTGATTATTTCTTGTCTAGTTCTCTTAGGTGAGTTTGCCTCTTTTCGTTCTAAAATTTTCAATTGTTATGTTAATTCACTGGTGTGTTTTTTCCCAACTTCTTCATGTAGGTGTTTAGTGCTATGAACACTTAACACTGCTTTCATTGTGTCCCATAAATTTGGGTATGTTGTGTGGTCATTTTCATTGAATTTTAGGAAGTTTTTAATTTCTCTCTTTATTTCTTCCTTGATCCATTGATAATTCAGGTGAGCATTCTTTAATTTCCATGTGTTTGTGGGTTTTCTGGAATTGGTATTGCTGTTGACTTCTAGTTTTAAAGCATGGTGATCTGATAAGGTACATTGGGTTATTCCTTTTTTTTTTTTTATTTGTTGAGGTTTGTTTTGTTACCGAGTATGTGGTCAATTTTTGAGAAGCTTCCATGAAATGCTGAGAAGAAGGTGTATTCTTTTCTGTTTGGATAGATTAATCTATAGATGTCTGTTAAGTCCATTTGAGTCACAACACCTGTTCTCTTATTTCTCTGTTCATTTTTTGTCTGTCTGGTCTGTCCAGTGGTGAGAGTAGAGTGTTAAAGTCTCCCACTATTAGTGTGTGGGATTTAATATGTTATTTAAGCTTTAGAAGTGTTGCTTTTATATATGAGGGTCCCCTTGTATTTGGGGCATAGATGTTCAGTATTGAGATTTCTTCTTGATTGATTTTTCCTCTGACTAATATGAAATGACCTCTTTGTATCTTTTGACTGATTTTAGCTTGAAGTCTATTTTGTTAGATATTAATGACCAGTGATTGGTATCTCCTGTTAATTTACTTTTCATTGTTAGTAATGTTAATTTGTGTGTTTTTCTCTTTGGGATTTGCTGCTATGAGACCAGCAATTGTCTGTGGTTTTGTTGGTGTAGCTAACTTCCTTGGGTAGGAGTTTTCCTTCTAGTATTTTGTGTAGGGCTGGGTTTGTAGCTAGGTATTGGTGAAATCTAGTTTTGTCATGAAATATCTTGTTTTGCCTTTCTATGGTGATTTAAGTTTTGCTGGGTATAGTAGTCTGGGCTGGCATCCGTGGTCTCTTAATGTCCACATAACACTTGACCATAACCTTATGGTTTTCATTGTCTCCAGTGAGAAGTCAGGTGTAATTCTGATAGGTCTACCTTTATATGTTACTTGCAGCTCTTAATATTCTTTATTTACTTTGTATGTTTAGTGTTTTGACTATTTGGCAAGAGGACTTTTTTTATCCAATTTATTTTGTGTTCTGTAAGCTTCTTGTATCTTCATAGGCATATCTTTCTTTAGGTTGGGAATGTTATCTTCTATGATTTTGTTAAATATATTTTATGTGCTTTTGAGTTGAACTTCTTTTCTTTCTTCTATACCTATTCTTAAATTTTCTTTTCATGATGTCTCATATTTCCTGGATATTTTGGGTTAAGCTTTTGTTAGATTTAATGTTTTCTTTAACTGATGAGTCTGTTTCCTCTGTGGTGTCTTCAGCGCTTGGGATTGTCCTTTCCATCTTTTGTAGTCTGCTGTTCATGCTTGCGTTTGTGGTTCCTGATCTTTCTCATGATTTCTATTTTTATAATTCCCACGGCTTGTGTTTTCTTTATTGTCTCTATTTCAGTTTTCAAGTCTTGAATAGTTTCTTTCATGTGTTTGATTTCTTTTTCTTGATTTTTCCTGAGGGATTTGCTGATGTCTTTCAAATTTTGTTTGTCTTTTCCTCCATTTCTTTGGGGGAATTTCTCATTTCCTCTTTAAGAGTTTTAAACATTCTCTTGAAGTTATTTTTTAGGTCATTTTCTTCTGCTTCATCTATATTTGGTTGTTCAAGTCTTGCTGTTGTAGGGCCTTTAGGTTTTACTGGTATTGTGTTGCTCTTTGTGGTGTTGAATGTGTTCTTACCTTTCCTACTCATCTTTTTCTCTAATAGGTGTGGTTGGGGTGTCTGAGATTCTGTTGATTAATCTTCTAGGTGCCAAAGAATCCAAAGCTCAGATGGTTGTTCCTCATGGTACAGTCAGTGCCACAGTTCTAGTTTACCCATTGGTTACTTTGTGTTCTTGGAGATAGCTCAGTGCTCCTGTGTTTTTCTCTGCTCCCTTGGAGTTTGTTGTCTCAGGCCTACTAGGTTACTAGCTTTTACCGGTTTCTGTAAATCTTGGCCTGGATCCCCTCCTGTGGATGTCCCTTGCCTGGAGTTGGTCCTGCAAAGGTTTCTGGCTCCAATCTACTGCCTCGGAGTTCCCAGGCTCGGGTGTGCCTGGAACTGCAGAGGACCTGGCTCTGGCTTACTCCCTCAGAGATCCCAGATTCACACTTAAACCTGCAGAGATTCCAGGTTCCTGCCTATTGCCTTCGAAGTCCCAGACCAATGCCCAGGCCTACAGAGGTCCTGGATAAGGCCTACTCCCTCTGAGGTCCCAGACTCATGCCTGGCCCTGCAGAGATCTCTGGTTCCTTCCTACTCCCTTGGAGGTCCCAGATGCACGCCTAGACTGGCAGATGTCCTGGCTCAGGCCTAGTTCCTGGGAGGTCCTAGACTCATACTCAGACCCATAGTGGTCCTGGCTTACGTCTATTCCCTTGAAGGTCCCAGATTCACTTTGAGACTCTCAGCAGCCTCTGGCTCTGGCTCACTTGCTCAGCGGTTACACCCGCTTACTCTGGATCTTGGACATAATTTTTATGGCATACATATTACCTTCGTGGACAGGCACCTTATCCATCAATCTGTCATAACTTTTTAACAGATTTTGCTTAATACATTCAACAGTATGAATTCTCTCAGACAGTGTCTCTTCACCCTCCATCACTGACTGGGTTTGGTCCATGAAATTGGTCATATCCTTCTCCAGAGTGCCGATTATTCCTTTTAGCTAGTCATTATCAGTCTTACAGTGCCTCATTCATGGCTCTGTTATCAAACCATTTTTAAAGGAGAAAATATGAAATACAAAGCTAATCCCTGGTATGAAATATAGGGATGTAGGATTGAAATTACATAAGCCTTGTACAATTCCGTACATGGTATAAGTTAAAAAGCTGTTGTCTTGCATTGATAAATTATTTGTTGACATTATAAATCTCACCTGTCATAAGGTATATTGAATTGAAGTATGTGAAGTAACTATTATCTGCCAGCAGGTGTCGCAATTGTATCTGTGTGGCCGGAAAATCCTAGCCAAGGACTTTTCACATTGGTTTTAACCCATTAGATCCTGAGAGATATGCTTAAATTAGGATCAGTTATTAAAGTGATCAAAGTGATTTTGAGAGTTGGTGACCAGGATAAAGAGAAAATGCAGAGCCTTCCATCAGTACAAATCACAGACCCTGCACTCTGCAGAGATCCCTCTGCGGCAGCAGCATGGGTACTGGAAGGACAGGAAGGCAGCAGTGCCAGCAGAGACATCCAGGGAACCCCACACCCCACCTGTGCCTTTGCAACGTGCCCGGGAAGCCAGACCCAGCGCGGCTCTGGGATGCCACTGAGGCCACAGCTTGCTGTAGAGCCACGCACAATGGTGGCTGGCTGGAGCTGCCGGGGTCCCAAAAAGTGGATGTAATGGCCCCCAAGCCAGTTGTTGAGGGACACGGGTCAAAGAATTCCAGGCTAACTCCAAAATATATCAATTATATTCTTCTTTATTATAAGGGGCAAACTCACAAAACAGGAACAAGAAGTCCAGCCTCAGCTGTGTAGCATGGGAACCACAGAAAGAACCCTGGGCAGGCCAGTGGTTTTCTCCAGGTACCCAAAAGATCAGACCCTAACCTGGTCCAACCTCTTAAAGATCGTTGGCTAACAGAGATTCCCATCAAAATAACGTTATTCTTACCCTTGGCATGCAATCTATTCCTTATAGAGTTAACTGGGTTTTTGTTTAAACCTTTTTATGGTTGGTGTATCTATTTTTGCCTAATTTAATGGACTGATTTTGTATTTTCTAGGTTTTTGGTAGTCTTATATTTTATTTTTAATCTTTGAGTTAAAAAATGTCCATGATTTTAGGAACGCTAATGTGAAATTGATGCTCCAGATCATTTAGACACAGAGAACAGAGAGAAAATTCTTTGTACTCTTATTTTGGTCACTAAAATTTGAGCTTTGTTATAGACCTATCTCAGGGCCTCCAGTCTGCTACATCTCTAGTCCTTATTATTTAAATCGGGCCTTAGTATATAGCCTGGTGTGGCCTTAAACATTCATTCCTTCTGTCTGTACCTTCCTAGTTCTGGGACACCACACCAATCAGGAATCTGTTTAATCTAGCCCTGTCTTGATGTTCCCCCCCCCCCCCTCTCTCTCAATCTTAAGATAGAGCTCCAGGCCAGCCAAAGCTATATATAGTTAAACCCTGTTTTGGGGTGGGGGAGAAAGAGGGAGAGGGAGGAAGATGAGGCTAAAGGAAGTGTCATGTAAGTTAATATAGAGAAAAGAGTTCTGTAACACAGTTGTTTCTAATTTAGTCTATTTTTCATTTTGCTGGACTTTTCTGCCTTTATTATTATTACAGAAATAATATGGCGTCTATTCTAAGATTGATACAGTCAGGTTCAAAGGCATATACCTGTTATCCCAGTTTCTGAGATAGGTGAGACAGATAGAAGGATTGCAATTTTAAGGGCAGCTTAGGCAACATAGAAAAGACCCTAGGGTTGTGGGAGGGAATGGATATAGATGCACATAGATAGTAATCAGAGAACAAAACTGCCCTCTTTGTCAATGTGGCAGTTTCTCAGAAAATTAGGAAACAACCTTTCTCAAGACCCAGTAATGCCACTTTGGGGTATCTATCCAAAGGATGCTCAATCGTGCCACAAGGACATGTGCTCAACTATGTTCATAGCAGCATTGTTTGTCATAACCAGAACCTGGAAACAACCTAAATGTCCCTTAACTGAAGAATGAATAAGGAAAATGTGGTACACTTACACAATGGAGTACTACAGAAAAAAAAAAATAACAACACCTTGAATTTTGCAGGAAAATGGATGGAGCTAGAAAACATCATTTTGAGTGAGGTAACCCAGACACAGAGAGACAATTATCACATGTACTCACTCAGAGGTGGTTTTTAAACATAAAGTAAAGAAAACCAGCTCACAAATCAATCCCAGAGAACCTAGACAACAATGAGGACACTAAGAGAGACATATATAGATCTAATCTACATGGGAAGTAGAAAAAGACAAAATCTCCTGAGTAAATTGGGAGCATGGGGACCTTGGGAGAGGGTTGAAGGGGAGTGGAGAAATATGAAGGGGAGCAGGGAAAAATGTAGAACTCAATGAAAATAATAATAAAAAAACCCTGATCTCATAGTCTTTTCTTGGATTTTATTAACCAAATAGTTTTTAATATTTAATGTTCCAACAAATTTAATCATTGAAAATGTGCTTTGATATGTTGTCTTCCCCTTTAGGAAGTATTTAAAGAAAGAATTGGCTATATGCACATGTTTGAGGTATTGAAATCTTTGGGTCAGCCATCACTAGAACTGCTTAAAGAACTTATGAATATGGTAAGTTTTTAACCATTATAATGAGAAGTTCCTTTGTTTCAACTTTAAGAATAGTAACTAACCTTTTACTTCTGTGTCACTTTTCAGGCTGTAGAAGGTGATCATACTTCAGTTGGTATTTTGGGCATTAGTAATGTCCATCCTCTCTTGGTTCTTATCCAATGGCTTCCGGAGCTAGAATCACATGACCTACAAATATTCATCTCTGATTGGCTGAAAAAAATTTGTTGTATTAATAAGCAGAGCCGAACTATGTGTGTGAATGCAAACATGGGAATAAGAATCATTGAAACCCTTGAATCCCATTCTTCCCTACATCGAACTTGTGCTGAGAACTTGATAACAATTCATGGTTCATTGGGGAGTCTGTCTGTGAGCTCAGAAGAAATCCGTCGACTACTACGATTGCTGAGAGTAGATGAATCTGAGTTTATTCACCCGTATACCATTCCTGTGACTCGTGCAATTCTGACAATGGCGCGGAAACTCAATCTTGAGAGTGCACTGCAGTATTTTAATTTGTCACATAGCATGGCAGGAATTTCTGTGCCTGCCATTCAGAAATGGCCTGGGTCTGCATTTTCCTTCTCTGCTTGGTTTTGCTTAGATCAGGATCAATTACCCCTTGACACTGCTAACAAAGGAGGAAAAAGAAAACAATTATATAGGTAATGGTACAAATTGTGGAATATAAATGAATTGTCACATTCTTAAGTAGGATAAAGAATCTATAACAGTTTATATGAAATTTTTTATCTTGTGCCTGTATATAGTTTAGAAGTGCTTTATTGCTTTCAAAATAATTCTGTGTTTTGTATATTTTCCTGGCTAAATGCTGAGTAACTTTAGGAAACAAAAATGAAAGTAGTATAAAAGTGGAGAAGAAATAGTAAACTGTTCCACTGAAGGAGTTGTGTTCTCATGTAAAACATTCAGGCCTCAGGTAGCTAATAATTTTTAATATGCCTTATGATTAATAAAACTTTTATGAGTGCTTTCTGGATATTTGGAATACTTTAAAAGATTTGAAATTTGTGGTTTTGTTCTAGGTCAGAGGTTCTCAACCTGTGGGTTGTGAGTCCTTTTGGGGGGCGTCAAAGGACCCTTTCACAAGGGTCACCTAAAACCATTAGAAAACACAGATAATTATATTTGCTTTGTAACAGTAGCAAAATTACAGTTATGAAGTAGCATTGAAATAATTTTATAGCTGGGGTCACTACAACATGAACTGTATATCAAAGGATCACGGCATCAGGAAGGTTGAAAACCACTGCTCTAGCTTGATAATGAAATCCCACTTTCAGTGTTACCTTTTATAATTGTTTAGCTTTTATGCCAAAAATGGATTTAAAAATGACTGAAATCAAGTCTATTGTATAGCAATAGAATTAAGGTTGCAGCATTGTTGATAAAGATATTTGTAATCACATTATATGTTCACAATGGTGAACTTCAGTGATGAAGAGACTTGTCTACTTTATTTCAGAGGTTCTGATAACATATTTTTTGTTAGTTTTTTTACAGGAAGTGGAATGGGTTTTGAAGCTTTTATTACTCACTCAGGTATGTTGGTTGTGGCAGTGTGCACAAAAAGAGAATATGCAACAGTTATGCTTCCTGACCACAGTTTCTGTGACTCTCTCTGGGTAAGACTTCAGGACGCCACATCAAACTCTCATTCTATCTTTCCTTTAAGATGTATAACAGTGCCCGCCTTTAATCCCAGCACTCAGGAGGCAGAGGCAGGCGACTCTCTGTGAGTTCCAAGGCCAGCCTGGCCTACAAGAAAACCCTACAAAGAAACCCTGTCTCAAAAAAGAAGTATAACAGTTGATGCATTTATAGGAGGAGGGTTTTTTTTTTGCTAATATTCATTTCTAATGGATTAATGTTAAATCAGTGTATTTTTGTTGCTTGCCTCAAAAATATAAAATGGTTCTCCTTGAAGAAAATAATTTTAAGAATATTTAGAACCTTAGAAAATTTTTGTGAGTCTAATGATAAAGGCTTAATTGTTTTATAGTACATAAAAAGTTGTTACTTGTTTAGAGAACATCATTGAGTAAGCATTTTAGCTTTCCTTAATATTTTGTTCACACAAATTATAAAGTAATAATCTGTAAGCATATGTCATTGCAAAGACATGATATAATTTTTGTCATTTTAATGTATGCTTTACTTCATTAGCACAACATAACCATTGTTCACATGCCTGGGAAAAGGCCCTTTGGTCAGAGCATCGTCTATATCTATGACAATGGACAACAAAAGGTTTCTGCTCCTCTCAGATTTCCTGCCATGAATGAGGTCAGTATATGTAGCTTCTTTTTTTTTTTATGGCCCTAATGGATTGCAAAATCCTGATAATATTCTAAATATTTTCCTAAAATGCTATGATATACTTTTCTATCTCTGTTAAATATCTTTGTTAAATTTGAACTAGTGATGAAGTAGCTTCAAGCTTTATTCTCCACCCAGGTTAGGAGAGCTTTTTGAGATTGGCTAATTTAAGAAAGTCTTTGGATGAAGTAGGATATTTGTCAGTATGATTTTCCTAGTAAGTTTCTTATTTCTCATCATGACTATTGAAGGTGGCTTTTAATTAACATTATACTGTTACATAATACCCAATAAATTTTGTAGGGGAAAAGTAATTATCTATTTTAGATAATAGTAAAGCTCTTTTAACTTTTAAAAATAATACCCATTGCCAGACAGTAGTGAATCCCAACACTCAGGGGGCAGAGGCAGGTGGATCTCTGTGAGTTCAAGGCCAGCCTGGTCTACAAGAGCTAGTTCCAGGACATGCTCCAAAGCTACCAAAAAAAAAAATACTCATCAGAAAGCTTATTGATTCATAAAAGTAATGTCTGTTTTATCTCAGTTAAAAATAAATTTCATGTTGATGTCTTAGGTATATACTTCCCTATTTATGTTGTGTTTCAGTTGAAAAATTGACTTCCATTTCTATTTTCAAAGTGTTTATTTGCTTACTTTTATATAAATGATTTTCTCTTATTTTTAATTAATTTTTAAATTTAGTTATTTATCTTTCCGTTGATTGGTATCAAACCCAAGCTTCATACATGCTAGACAAGTATTTTACCATGGAGCTATATGTTCAGCTCCATGATATTTCAGTTCATTGTTTAGTTTTGTGGTTTTTGAGATAGGGTCTTATTATCAGCTCATGATCCCTTTGCCTTGGCCTTCACCAATGCCAGGACTTAAGTATGTGTCACCCGCTTTACACTGTTTAAATGTGAAGAGAGAGATTTATTTCAAGTTGTATGATTTTAAATAATTTTTGTCATTTTTTGTTTAATTTTTAGCCATTTACTTCCTGTTGTATTGGTTCAGCTGGACAAAGAACCACTACTCCTCCACCATCTCAAATCCCAGATCCACCGTATTCTACTCCCATAACCCCTCACCGGACATCATTTGGTGGAATATTGTCATCAGCCTCCTGGGGTGGAACAATTGAAAAATCAAAATTAATTACGAAATTAATTTCAGCTGGAACTCAAGATAGTGAATGGGGTTGCCCCACATCCTTGGAAGGGCAGCTAGGTTCTGTTATTGTATTCCATGAAGCACTCCAGCCTTCACAGGTTAAGGCCTTATATTTAGCAGGTAAGCATATACAGCCACAGTACTTAACATTGTCTCTCCCCCAACCCCCTTTTGTTGGAATGCATCCTAAGATCTATGTTATTTGAATTGTTAGAAGCATCTTGATTTTAAATTTTATTCTGGTAACATAGAACTAAGGATACCACGTATATTCAGTGATGTATATGTGTGTGTATGTAACTCATTTTCAGGTCCAAATTGCTTAAGCCCTTGGAAGTGTCAGGACTATGATATGGCCGGCCTACCAAGTAACATCCTCCTTCAGTACACAGCAAAGGTCAGAGTAAATGCATAGATTGTCCATATTTGTAACTGCTGTGAGCTTGAATTCATCATTTTATTCCTTTTGTCATTTCAGTTGGCAATTGAGGAGGGGCTTCCATCATGATGTTTAAAAGAATTTTTTTTTTTTTTTAAAGGAAGTTGGTAAGCAACAAAAGTTGAGGCAAAACTAGAGTTCAGGTGCTATGTCATTCTACTGGTGTGAATTGAACTAGTTTCAGGAGTTTGTCTGAGTTGGTGTTAGTGAAAAAAACCTTTTAAACTTGTATTTCTCTAGTTATCTGAAGAAAGAGGTGAAACAGTCCTACTCAAACCTTGGTTCACTTTTTAAGATGTGATGTTGAGGGAAGGAGAGATGTTTTCTAAAGGATAGAAAAACCTTTTGGTATACCTGCCATGTCTAGTAATTTTGCTTCAAAGACCTAGTTACCAAAAGTAATTGGAACTAAGACTGAAGGAAAAAAGACATTAGATAGAATTGGGAGGAAGAGCAGAGAAGTGTCACAAACAGCATTATTTGCCTCCATCATATTTGGTGTTACATTGACACAGAAAATACTTTTATTGTGAGATAATATAGAACATCCTTTTCTAGTTTAGCAACCTGGTACGTGATCATACTATTTATTTGTTACATCTGTCCTAGTAAAATAAGATTCTATGTTCTGTCAACTTTGTATTTTAATAAATTTCAAACCTTAGAAGTTATTAGAAAGATAATAGTATAATAATCCTAAATTAGCCAATTGTTAACATTTTGTTGTATTTGATGACCTTTCTCAGGTCATTTGTAAGAGCATCTTGCTATAGCTATAAAACTTTATCCCTGAATGGTTTTACAATTACTTACATTATTGAGTATATAATTGGTTTTCAATTTTCCCTAAAATACTTTTTACCAAAAATTAGTTTTGGTTCAGTCAGGATCCATGTACTTTCTCCAACAGTATGTTTGTTTACCAAACCATAATAACCTTCTTAATTGGCAACTTCTAGTCTTTACTCTCCTATTTAGTCTCCAGTATGTAGCACAGATGACTAGGAAATCATTGGATCTAATCTAAATAGTATACTGATTAATATATTCTTTTGTTTTGTTTTACTTTTTTGTTAGAGTGACATTCTTGACATGTAATGGGCATCTTTTTTTTTTTTGGGTTTTTTGTTTTTTTTTTTTTTTTTTTTTTTTTTTTTTTTTTTTTTTTTTTTTTTTTTTTTTTTTTTTGGTTTTTCAAGACAGGGTTTCCCTGTGTAATAGTCCTAGCTGTCATGGAACTATCTCTTGTAGACCAGGCTGGCCTCAAACTCACAGGGATTCACCTGCCTCTGCCTCCTTTGTGCTGGGATTAAAGGTGTGCGCCACCATGGCCCAGCCGGGCACCTGGTTTTAATTTTTATAGTTGTAATCTTTTTACAAAATAATTTTTAATTTAGTGTTACTAAGATTATATTTTTTGTGACTGCTTTTTTGTTTGTTTGCTTTGTTTTTGTTTTTTGAGACAGGATTTCTCTTTGCAGTTCTGGCTGTCCTGCAACTCACTCTGTAGAACAGACTAACCCCAAACTCAGAGATCTGCCTGCTTCTGCCTCCTGAGTTCTGGGACTAAAGATGTGCACCACCAGTGTCTTAACTTGTAACAGAAAATCTATACTATTAAAAATTAGTTATTATCATATTTTTCCCCAAGAAATGTAATTAATATATAGACAAATCAGTTTATTGAAGTTGTGTTTCTCTAAAATGGTGTACATAATGATGCATGTCTTTAGAGTGAGTTCATGGAGCTCTTGCATTCTTTATAACCTTTTTGGAGACTGATGACAGGCTTTAAAAAATATACTGTAAGAGTAGTTTCTAGTTGGTTTACTCTTTCACCAGCTTTTTGAACACTTTTAAAAAATAACTCAAGGGCTGGAGAGATGGCTCAGTGGTTAAGAGCATTGCCTGCTCTTCCAAAGGTCCTGAGTTCCATTCCCAGCAACCACATGGTGAATCTGTAAAGAGGTATGGCGCCCTCTTCTGGCCTTCAGGCATACATACAGAATATTGTATACATAATAAATAAATAAATAAATAAATGAATGAATAAATAAATATTTAATTAATGGAAATTAAAGTAACATTTAGATCAGAAAAAAATAACTCAAGTATTAATAAATGCAATGGTGGCGCACGCCTTTAATCTCAGCACTTGGGAGGCAGAGGCAGGCGGATCTCTGTGAGTTCGAGACCAGCCTGGTCTACAGCGCTAGTTCCAGGACAGGCTCCAAAGCCACAGAGAAACCCTGTCTCGAAAAAACAAACAAACAAACAAAAAAATGCTAATTTGTTAAATGGTACTTTGAAAATTCTTCACTAGTCAACTGTTTCTCCTTCTTGTCCTTATTTGTAGCAGGTGTTTAGTCATCTCTTTCTTTAAAATTCAGTCTTGTCTTTGTACCAAGAACTGAAGGCGGTGGCATACTTTTGATAAATAAGTGCTTTAGAACTTAGATTTAGTCTCTGACTTTTTTTTTTTTTTTGAGACTTTAATGATTTGAGATGTCTCAGTAAGTAAAGTACTTGATGTCTAAACATAAGGACCAAGTTTGGACCCCCAAACACCCACATGAACCTTATGATGTGTGCTCCTAACCCCAGTGGTGGAGGGTCCTTGACAAGTAAAGAGATTGCTTGCCAGTAGTGTAGCTAATTGGTGATCTCTAGATCCAGTGAGAGAGACTGTCTCAAAGAAGAAGGTAGAGAGTGATTAAAGACATCCAAGATCTGATGAGTACATCTGACCTCCACAGACATAGACCCGATTGCATGCCCCACAAAGATGCGCACGCGCACACACACACGGGGGGGGGGGCAGTAAAAGGCAAATGCTAGGCAAGTTATTGATTTTATTGTGTACTTTTAAAATTATGATGAAACATTCTTTATGTAATTAAAGTTATGTTTTGTTCTAATTGCACTAAAATGCTGTTTTTTTTCCTTTGTTCTTAGGCTTGCGAAAATTCAATTTGCCTTGACTTGTCTACTAATTATTTGCATGGAAGATTAACAGGAAACAAAGTAGTGAATTGGGACATTAAAGTAAGTTAATACTAATATATAATAGGCAACCTAATATAATTTAATGTAGTACGGAGCAGGGCGCCTTGTTTGTCCTGGCCACACACAAACACACACCTGCTAGCTTACACCCAAAATAATCACATAGAAACTGTATTCATTTCAACATTGCCTGGCCCATTAGCTCTAGCATCTTATTGGCTAACTTTCACATCTTGATTCAACTCATTTTTAATAATCTGTGTAGCACCGTGAGGTCGTACCTTACCAGAAAGGATTATAACCAATGTCTGTCTCAGGCAGGAGCTTCATGGCTTCTGCCACTATGCCCCACTTCCCAGCATTCTCTTCTGTCTACACCGCCTATCTAAGTTCTGCCCTATCAAAAGGCCAAGGCAGTTTCTTTATTCAACCAATGAAAGCAACACATAGACAGAAGAACTTCCTACACCAATTTAATTTAATTTTAATTTTACTTAAGCATAGCACATAACTTGAACCTTTTTTTTTTTTCAATATTACAAACTGGATCTAGGCCATTTTGTATTTTGAGCATCTGCTTCACTACGGAACCACCTTCCTGGGCCCTGAGTGATGAGGAAGGGCCAGGGGAGGTGCATGCATGTCTGTATATGCTGTTAGAAATCTATTCTTCACTAGTTGCATGGATTGGACTGAAATCTTGCCTTTTAGTCTTGCCTTAGTCAATGCGCACTCAGGATCACCATGTCTCTGTTCTGCTGGTGCTACAGTTTACAGGCAGTCATGCTCTGAGTTTTACATGGGTGTTCGGGATTTGAATTCAGACCTTAGGTTCTCATGCTTGCAGAACAAGAACTTTTATCCACTGAGCCATCCAACCTGCTCAGTGAGATGTCCCAGGTTTTATCTTTTAAATTTTTATGTAACACTGTTGTAATAAGGAGCGGCGGGACTGCGTCCCCAGCACCCCGGCCGCCTACTAGCTTATGCCCGAAATAACAACACACAAACTGTATTCATTTAAACACTGCTTGGCCCATTTCTATCTAGCCTCTTCTAGGCTAATCCTCACATATTAATTTAGCCCATTTCTAATCATCTGTGTAGCACTGCTAGGTGTGCTTACCGGGAAGATTCTAGCCTACGTCCATCCTGGGTCGGAGCTTCATCGCGTGTGTCTTGCTCTGAGAGGAGCTGCGTGAAGTCTGAGCTCACTTCCTCTTCCTCCCAGCATTTTGTTCTGTTTACACCCACCTATGTTCTAACCAATCAGGGCCAAGCAGTTTATTGCTTAACCAATGAAATCAACAGATTGATATATGACACTCCCACATCAACACTGGACATGGTGGTGCATGCCTTTAATTCCAGCACTCAGGAGGCAGAGCGAGACACTTCTCTGTGAGTTTGTTCTCAGCCTGCTCTATATGGGCATTTTAGAGTGACCAAGGCTATTTATTGAGACTCTGCCTCCAAAATAAAACAAAAATTGTAACTAATTAATTAAATGTTATTCAGATTTATATTCTGAAGGATGAATAGTTACAGTAGTTGAATTACTATTGAAACTTACTTAAATTTGTAAACTATGCCATCAACTTAGCCAGCTTAAAAATGCATAGTTTAACTCTTACTTTCCGTGTAATGTTGGCTTTAAAAGACTAGTTTTGTGTGCTATGTGTAGAAACTTAATTTTCTCAGGTATGCTGTGCTCATCTGAAAATCAGTCTTTAATACTTTGTATTGTAGCTATACAAATCAACTAATCAAACATTTTGTCTAATGTAGGAAGCTAAACAGGAACAGAATTATTGCAGATTGTTCTGGAGTCCCATGGTTATTACTGTATTTTTTTTAAGGTTTATTTATTTATTATCTATACAGTGTTCTTCCTGCATGTATGCCTGCAGGCAAGAAGAGGGCACCAGATCTTATTACAGATGGTTGTTAGCTACCATGTAGTTGCTGGGAACTGAACTCAGGACCTTTGGAAGAACAGCTAGTGCTCTTAACCTGAGCCATCTCTCCAGCAGGAACAGAATTATTAAGAGAAAACCAGTTATAATGTTTGTGCTTAAGTAAAATCTAATCTCCCCCTCCCCTCTCTCTCTCTCTCTCTCTCTCTCTCTCTCTCTCTCTCACACACACACACACACACACACACACACACACACACACACACACAACCAAGAAGAAACAGGACTGAAGGAGCATGCGATCAAACCAGACTCTCTGAATGTGACTGACAATAGGGGCTGACTGAGAAGACATTGATAAAGGCACTGGGATTTGTTTCTACTGCATGTACTGGCTTTTGAGGACCCTAGTCTATTTGGATGCAAAGCTTCCTAGGCATGGATGTAGGGGGAGGGCCTTGGACTTCCCACAGGGCAGGATTCCCTGCCCTCTCTCTCTCTCTTTTTTTTTTTCATAAATATATTTTTATTCAACCAAGTATATCACATAAAATCTAAAATTGTCTTTTTTGTAGAAACAATTCATTATATTTCTGCTTGTACTTCCTTTGGATCTGAGATGACAAGACTATCAAAATTCTCCCAAATGCCTGGCAACAAATCTCAGAATCAGCCCTTGATGTGGCTTCACTGAAGATGAGGGTAGTATTTTGCCAGAAGTCAAAACAGCTTGGGGATAACTTTGCACCGCAGCAGGCTTTATGTGCCATGGCAGAGTTCTTTCTCTGAGTTTCCCTCTCATATTTTCTGCTTTGCAATTTCTGGTGATATTTCTTTTTTTCTTTTTTTTTTATTTTTATTTTTTAGGGGGAGTGGAGGAGCGGGAAGGGAATGGGAGGAGGGGAGGAAGTGTAAATTTTTGAATGGAAAAAAAATTTAAAAAATTTAAAATGTAAAACACAGCAATGACAAAAAATAATAACCAAGAAGGAAAGTATTTGCCATCCAAAAAGTTCAGTTACTACTACACTAAGAGTTCTTTAAAATCAGTATGTTTTTCCCTCAACACATACTTTTTATCTTTTTATTTAATGGTTAAAATAAATTTTAGATCATTTAAAATATGCAAAATAAAGTGGCAGGGATGTAGTTTATGAATAGCTCTTGATAACTCAGGTATAACATAAAGAATTTGGTATTGGGAGGTTTTGCTGAATAAGTTTTTTTAGCTGCAGTTGTAACAAATAACCGTATGAAGTGGGAGATTTGTTAATCTCCTCTCCTCCCTTCTCTTTCTGCTTCTTTTCCCTCCCCTTCTCTCCTTCTCTACTCTCTTTCTCTCTCATTCCCTTCCAGGATGTCCTTGAACATGGAATGTTCCTGCCCTAGCCTTACAGTAACATATCAGTGTAGGTTTGAATGTTTTAATGATTAATAATAGTAACTTCATATAACATCCTCTGTCAGGCATACAGCACTTTTCATATTTTAGCTTACTTTACCTCTTCTGTCTTTTGTTAATTAAAATTTGAAGAATCAGTCATATTTCTAGTCTCTCTCTTGTATTTTTAATGCATAACCGTGTGGTGACAATTGCTTGTTCTTAGCATTGTTGGAGTTGCATTATATGTTGCTGTGTTTGAACTTCCTAAAATCTATAAAACAAGCACAGAAAAATGGCCTAAAATGGTCTCTTTTGAATGTACATTTTGGTTATCTTTGAGACTGTCTGCTTAAATATTCTTTCACCTTAGTCTATTCCATATATTACTTAAAGTTTATTAACAAACTATATCTTCATATATTCTGTAGATACTAAATCAAATCATTGTTTTTATTGTAGTATTAAAAAATTTTAATTTTGTTTTCAGGACATCATCAATTGCATAGGTGGGCTAAATGTACTTTTTCCTATCCTGGAACAAATAAGCCACTTTATTGAAGGACAGACTTCTGAAGGAATGAATGAAAACACAGTTCCTGAATTAATAACACCGATTGAACAGGAATGTATGGCATTGTCCTCCACAAAGGCATCAGGTAATTAAATTATATTAGCCTAAATTAATCATTTATAAAGTTGAGAATTAGTTGGAAAATAAAATGCCATACCACTTAATTATTTATAGCTGTCATAGCTTCTCTTCTGAACTGCCATCGTTCAGTAAATTTATAATACTTTCGTTAAAACATCAAAGATAATAATTTTACTTTTGACTATCTTTAGTTTATGCTCTTAGTGAAAAAAAAACCCTACTATATTGTTAAATCATGGTAAAGAAAGTATTTACATATGGATACAATTATATTGTACGTAGTTGCTGCTTTTTCTGATTTTATTGTATAAATGAGTCTTAGAAGCAAGCTTCTGAATTGAATTGCTTCTTTGTTGCAATGTGTATTATGACATAAAATATGTGATGTCAAATTGATGAGAATGATTGTGATAATGATGGTTTCCTGTTTTTACAGAGTCAAGACTAGAGAGAAATCTAGTTGCAACATTTATCTTGATTGTGAAGCACTTTATTCAGAGGCATCCTATCAACCAGGACAATCTCATTCAGTCCCATGGGGTTGCAACTCTTGGTGCCTTACTTCAAAAGGTAATCAAATTTAACATGACGTTGATTTATTGAATAGTGATCTCATAAATGGCTGTTGTGATTTTATTCCTATTAATAAATGTTACTAATGATTACTGTATTACAACTCAAGTTGTATTAATGCATGTGACTTGTTTCACAGGCAACTTTTATAAATTTTAATAGAATAATACAAATTGCTTATATAAGAATATATGTTCTTTTTTTAATTTCATTTTACGTTTCAACTACAGTTCTCCCTCCCACCCCTTCTCGCCTCCCCCCAAGTAACTCCCCCATCCAGTCTTCCCAATGGATAAGGATTCCCACAGGAGTCAACAAAGTCTGATACATTAAGTTGGGGCAGGACCAAGCCCCTCCTCACTACATTAAGACTGAGCATTTCTAGTTTAACATGGTTTTCAGATAAGTCTTAATTTATAAGTAATAATTAAAGCAAATTACAAGGCCACTTTAATTGGAAGCTCATTGCATATACCACAATTTAGCTTCTCTCCTGCGTTTTTTTAAACTTTAGTAGGTGCTGAAATGGCCCCATCATAAGAAGTTGTGGGAAGGCAGGGGAAGCATTCCAAGAGACACAGGAAATCAGCATGCCACTTTACCATGGTAGGTTTTCTCATAGTGACAGTGCTGGAGAGAAGACTCCTGTAGAGAAAGCTGGTGACAATGGTTAATCCTGACATTTGGAAGGTATAGGCAGACTGGTTTCTGTAAGATTGAGGCCATCCTAGTCTATGTAGATAGAGGGTACTAGGACAGCCAGAACTCCATAGTAAGATCCTGCTATTCAAAAAAGAACGTGAAAAATCAGTTAAGCTTTATGTGGCTGTTTCAAATAACCACTAGGCAGTATGTGGTGGTGCACAACTTTAATAGCAGCACTTGGCAGGACAGAGGCCAGCCTGGTCTACAAAGTGAGTTCCAGGACATCCCAGGCTATACAGAAAAACCATTTCTCAAAAAAATTAAAAAGAAAGAAAAAAGAAGGAAGGTTCTTATATATGAATGATGAATCTTATATATCCGGTCTGATGCTCCTACCACTGAAAGACTGCCATTTTGTGTCAGAGGTATTAAGAAATTATTGAAGTTATTTCATGTGGCCAAGAAGAAAGTCTTTTGTTCAGTCAACTTAAGATCACCTTTCACATGGTGTATAGTCTGACCTAGGAGGCCTGTTTATAAAGATCAGACAAGACTACTGGCCAGATGAGCAAACAGAGTCACATGGAAACACTGATATCGAAAGGATGCCTATTTCATACCATTTTTGTTATGGTCAAACTAGGGTGCCAGTATGCAAAGTTTGTAGCCTGCTTTCTGGGGAACTACTAGTTTATAGTTCTATTGAAACCCTCTACGAGATCATTTTATATCATTGAGATATTTGTTTACAAAGTTGGGTTATAAGGCCCCAGTAAAAGTCATTTTCTTGGGTTTAATTTACTCAGCAATTTACTCATCAGAACAGAGGCATTGGGAAAAATGAACACAATCATGTCCACCTCACAGTGTTGTGAAGGGGAAGGCATGGTGGAAAAACGATGATACTGGTTAAGGTTGAGAGCCACTAAAGTTACCACTATACTTTTCAGTGGGCCCTGGAGAGAGGAACTGCGAGTGTGAGAAAAGATAATGTTCTCACTCCATGTGCAGTGATTGGATTTTATTGGTCTGTCTATGGGAGGAATAATTCTTCTTTAAAGTTTTCTGGAGAGAATTTTCTTTCTTATTCATTTTATTTTTGTGTGTATTGGTGTTTTGCTTGCATGTATGTCTGTGTGAGAGTGTCAGATCCCTTGGAACTGGAGTTACTGTACAGTTCTTCCTGGAATTTTGGGTTTTGATTTTTGTAGTGTGAACCACAAAGATATAGATACACACAGACACACACACATATATTAAAGCAGTGCTGGGAACAACAGACTCAGAATTGGGGATCAAGGGAGCTGGGAATACAGACTGCTTCATGCCACCTAACTCTGGTCTTCATAACGCAAGAAAGCACACACTACTTCTCTTTCTCCTTTTAAGAGGTCATGTTCACAGACAGGAAGCCACACTTTAAAGTTGTTGGTAAAATGAATTCCTACAACAGTTCCCCGTTTTGTCTAAATAGTAAGATTCTAATCCTACCATAAAAGCATTTACAACAAGAACAAATATCAAGTGTTGTCTAGGAGCACAAAAGGGTAGTAACATACACAAAAATGGAACTACAGCCAACAAGTACATCAAGAAAGGAACACATACTTAGATGTCGAGGCTATAGGTAATTGTCAAATAAAGAGACAATTCCAATACTTGTCCTATCCTGAAGAGTCTAAGTTTTATAACTAATATGTCTTAGTTAAGGTATGAGAGGTTAGTAGCTGTGACTATTTAGTCTTTAACACCATAAAAGCACTTAGAAGGAAAATATTTTTACTTGAGTAATCAGGAAGTGCAAGCAAATGACTTCTAAAAGTTACAAGAAATGATAGAAATAGCTGGCTATACAGCTAGACAGTCATCCAAAGTCTCTCTGCAATATTGGGTCATCCAATTTTGGCTATAGGCCTAGAATATCTGACAGATCATTTTCAGAAGCAGGAATATTTGAAAGACTGTCCTACTCTGTCATAACAAGGTTCAGAAGTTGCTTACCCTTGTATCCTGCTTATCCAGATTGGACAACTCGCTTACTATTAGCAGTTGAGGCAAGTGCAATTCATTGCACAGTAGTCCAGTTTTGCCAAGAAGAAAACACGCTCCACATGGAGTGTCTTTGGTGCCCATCTTTCTCTCAGAAGTTGGTTAGTGATGCCAGGAGCAGTCATGTCTCATGTCAACAGGATTTTAAATTACTAAAACATTTAAATGTCATATTCTGTAGATCTTCAAAGTGCTTGAAGATTACTTGTCTATGTAAAGTACATCTCTGTGCATCTAAAAAACCTAAAATAACTATAAGTATGACAAATATGGGTCATTCTGTAATTCTTAAGAACTTATATAGCTTAAAGACTAAAGCTTAACATTATAGGAAATAAACAATCTTCAAACATGTATAGCATAAGGATAATCTCAAATTTTAACAATATATAAAAATATCCTAGTCAGAGGTAGAAATGTATAGTGTAGTATGACAAAATGTTCTTAATTTGTATCAATATACAAAATATCTTAAGCAGAAGTAAAAACCTACATACAGTATGGCAAAAATAATTTTAAATTTCTGTACAAGGATATTGTAAACAAGTAGGAACATACACAATAGGAAAAATAAAATTTTGAATTTGTGTCAATATACAAATTACCTTAGAAATACAAAAATAATTTTACACATGTATCAATATACAGGAATCTATACCAATGTAAATTGTCTAAAACTAATAGTTGCTAAAATAGTTTACAAGTAAATATACTAGTCTACCTTGTTATTTTATCTTATCTTTTTCCCTTTTTTCTATATCAAACAAGATTCCTGATTCTAATTATTATTATTCTGTCCCCAATTCTATAATAACTTATAACCAACCCTGAGGAAAACAAAAAGCCATTCATCCCATCTGTTGGGAGAGGGGATTCATTTCTTTGGAATTACTTCTAAACTTTCTATAGTTTTGTTTGTTTGTTTTCCAAGCGGGTTTCTCTGTTTTCCTGTAAAGACAGAAAGAAACAGAAACCTACCCGAACCCTTATTTGTTGGGTTTTCCTTTTGACATGTCACATCTGTTGATGAAATATCACTTCTCCTTATTAATAAGTTTTTCGTGTGGAAACAAAAGTGAAACCTCTTCCCCAGTGTTAACACATGTCCTGGTTTCCATCCTGAGGTCAACACATCTTTAAAGTGCATAGTTTTTTTTTTCTATTGTTGAATGATTTCCATATCTGTTGTTCCTTTCTCAGTAGCATTAAGGAAATTCAAATTAAATAAGACATTAAACAATCTGTCTATTCCTTGTCTGTAGAATGGGAATGAAGATAATTTCTTAGAGTGTCTGTAAAGATATATAGTGATAAGGTGTAGTGATATTTTGTTTAAGTCACTAGAGGCCATAGAATGGTGCCACACACCTTTAACCCCAGGACTCGGGACACAGAGGCAGAGGGATCTCTTTTAGTTCAAGGCCTCCCTGGGCTATACAAGATTGAATCTGCCTAAAAGAGAAAACAGAAGCAGTGCAGTCCTAGGTTTGATGGAGACAGTTGTAGTCTGAGGATGAAGTTCGTGGAACAGTGCATTCTTCAGTCTGAGCACTGGCAAAGGTAAAAGATCTCTAGGGGCTGGCTCTTTGCATTTCAGATCTTCAGCATTAACCCCTCTATCTGACTCAGCTTTTTAATTATTAATACCAGTTTGAATTCATGCTGTAATAAGGTGCTTTGAGAATTAAGAAGAAAGACTTTAGAAACATGGCATCAGAAAATATGATCCAGTGTTGAATTATAAAGTTTAACGAGTTAAGTTACTTATATTTTGTACCATTTTTATTCTATATTTTAGGGACATTCTGAATTATTTGAAGTAATAGTTTTATACTGTTGTTTAAACTGACCTTTATTAAACCCTTTTCTGCTAAATTATAGGTGCCAGGTACCCTAATGGATGTTAATGTATTGGTGGCAATTCAATTACTAATTGAACAGGTATCATTAGAAAAAAACACATTATTGCTTCAACAAATGTATCAGTATTTACTCTTTGACTTCTGCATTTGGAACCGTGGAGATTTCCCTTTTCGGATTGGTAAGACCAAACTGTCAGATAAAATATTATGTAGTTGTTTTCAGAATATATAACCTCCTGTGTGACTTTATTCCAGTTATGTTATTTATAAGTGAACATTTTCTTTTAGGCCATATACAGTATATTTCAACTATCATTAAAGACAGCAGGAGAATTTTCCGGAAGAAGTACGGTGTGCAGTTTCTCCTAGATACACTTAGGATTTATTATGGGTATGACATTTTGTTTCTTTTCGGTTTAATTTGTTCCTTTCTGTTTGACACTTGACTGGAGTGTGTAGCTTATTCCCTTGACCAGCGATTCTGTTATTCTAAAACTTTAGAGCAAAAGGATAGTGTAAGGTTAAAATGATAAGCAATAGATTACCATTTATTAGATTTGTTTGTTTGCTTTGTTAATTGTGTAATGCTATTTAAATCATTAAGATTCTCTGTATTTAAGCTTTTTCATCTATAAAAAGCAGATTAAAACTATGACTATAATCTATGATAGTTTTGAGAATTAAATCAGTTAATATTTAAAGCACTTACAACTGTGTCTGATTCTTAGTATTAAAATTTTATAGCTATATGGCAAATATTGTAATAGTTTTATTTTTGTCACTGAAGTGCCCCTTATGGCTTCTTGTTTGGTATTGTACTTTCCTAATAAATGTGATTCATGAGCAGTGTGGCACTGCAGACCTGTAACTCCAGCATTTGGCTGTTAGAGGCAATAGGGTCAGAAGTGCAGGGTTGTTCTCAGCTCCACAGCAAGTTGTAGGCATGCCTAGGAAAGGCTAGACTCTTTCAAAGAAGAAGAAAGAAAGAAAGGAAAAAGAACGAAAGAAAGGGTACTATGAATTCTAATATATTAAAAGTGTGTGTGTGTGTTGTATTTGGTCATGGGGTAAAAGGAGTATATGTGTAAATGCTGTGGATACTAGAAGTCAAATTCTGATATTGTTCACATCCCTTTTTTGATTTCTTTTTCTTTTTTTCCTTTCTTTCTTTCTTTCTTTCTTTCTTTCTTTCTTTCTTTCTTCTTCTTCTTCTTCTTTTTTTTTTTTTTTTTTGAGACTGGTTTTCTTTGTGTAGCCCTCTCTATTCTACAACTCAATATGTAGACCAGGCTGTCTTTGACCTCACAGAGATCCTCCTGACTCTGATGAGTGCTGGGGTTATAGGTGTGGACACCCAACTTCTGGTGTCCTTTTACTTGGAGGTGAGACCCAAACCCAGGGTCTTGGACTTGCTAGGCAAATTCTCTACTACTGAGCTAAATCCTTAACCCCTCTGGTATCTCCCTTAATTGCTGTCCTTGGTTTTTGAGACAGTCTCTTATTTAAACCTGGAGCTCATCTATTTGGCTAGAGTGAATATCCAACAAACCCTAAGAATCCTATCTACCTCTCCCCAACACTGGATGCTATATAAAGCTGTTTACACGGGTTCTGAAACTCTAAACTCAGGGCTTTAGACTTTCATAGGTCCAATCAATGTGTTTTTAACTGGGTGAGTCAATTTCCCAGGCCATTTTTGGGTATATTCTTCTCATATGGGTGCTTGTGCACGTGTGTGTGTGTGTGTGTGTGTGTGTGTGTGTGTAGAAGCCAGAACCCCTTAGGTGTCATTTCTCCTCAGATGCCGTTCACCTTGGTGTTTTGAGATATGGACTTCTCGTGGCCTGTGGTTCTCTATTTGGCTACACTGCCTAGCACCAAGCTCCAGACCACCTGTTTCTTCTATCTTTCTAGTTCTAAGTTTGCAAGTGTGTGCTACTATGTCCAGCTTTTTCACATGAATTTTGGAGAATGTACTCAGGGTGTTGAAATAGGAGCGGCAGGGCTGCGTCCCCGGCACCCGGCCGCCAGCATGGCTAGTTTATACCCAGAAATAATTACACGGAAACTGTATTCTTTTAAACACTGTCTGGCCTGGCTAGGTCCAGTTTCTTATTGGCTAGCTCTTACATATTGTTCTAACCCATTTCTAATATTCTGTGTAGCCCATGAGCTGGCTTACCAGAGAGGATCTTAACCTGCATCTGTCTGGAGTGGGAGCATCATGGCGACTCCTCCTCTAACCTTCTTTCTCCCAGAATTCTCTTCTGTATACTCCGCCTACCTAATTTTCTATCCAATAAAATGGGCCAAGGCAGTTTCTTTATTAGTAAGAAATCATTCCCACATCATTTCCCCTT
Organism: Alexandromys fortis; assembly: GCF_014885135.2. Lineage (NCBI taxonomy): Eukaryota > Metazoa > Chordata > Mammalia > Rodentia > Cricetidae > Alexandromys > Alexandromys fortis. The sequence goes on along the minus strand of NW_026067966.1, from coordinate 13,777,415 downwards.
TTTCCGTTTAAACAAAAAAGAAAGGCTTTAACTTTAGCATAGTAAAATTACATATAACAAAACAGTTATCAAGTAAGAATTACAGTTACAATATTTATATCTATTTTATCTCTTATCATAACTAAGGAAAACTATAACTATTTATTCTTCAACTCCATCAAAGACTCCAGAAGGATATAATATTATCTAAGTAAACAAGAAATAAGAAAACTCTAGAAATGACAGAGACATCTCGCTGCCTGGACAGTCACCCAAAGTTCCTCTGTACCGTTGGGGCATCCATCTTCGGCCTACAGGCCCATGGTATCCAGAGACATTTCCATGAAGCAGGAAATTTCAAAGACAGTTCAGTCATTTTCTGCTGTGTCCTGCAGAATGTCTCGCAGACTCTTTCATGAATCAGGAACCCCGAAAGACCATCTCACCTTTAGGCAAGTTCAGCAGTCCTCTCTCTGAGGGTTCTCTGTGTCCAGTTTATGCAACAGTCCAGGCAAGAGCAGTTTCTTGCCCAAATGACTATCCAACTCCATAAGGATCCTCTTCGATGCCCATCTTCCTCTTGAAGTAGCTGGTGCTGCCAGGAGCAGACGTGTCTCCTTGTCATGAAAAGTCCTAAGTTATTAAAATATTTTAAATGCCATATTCTGCAGTCTTTGAAAGATATGAAGAATGCCTATCTAACTGAAATATATCTCTATATATCTAGAAAATCTAATTAACATGACTACAAGCTTAACTATTAGCGATGATTATCCATTAACAACCTATATTTCCTAATTATACATTACATTTTTAAATGAACTACACAATCACAATACCTTAATCAAGATCAAAAATACATATACATATAACAAAATTGACCTTAAAATCCATACCAATGCAAATTATTCATATCTATATCATATCCCCCTTTAAATGTAAAAGAACATTTATAAACAATATTTGGGAACATGGGCGTAGTTTTTTCTCTCCAAACTGCTTCCTGCTGAATAGGGGCGTCGTTAATTAGGTCGTTCATGATATAACCTGTGTGCTAGTTTCATCTCAGTTGGCAATTGAGCGAAGCAATTTTTTGAGGGTGTTCACAGCAACCTTTCAGGAGGGCGTGGTCTATCATACCAAATCGGAATAGATGCAATCCACAGGGTCTCATCCTCTGCAAAAACAAAAGAAGACCCTCTCCAAAGCATCATATCCTTAGACCCAAATTCTGAAATCATAATACCCTCATGAAATCCATTTTGGTTTAGCTTGGCAGCCCATATAATGAAATGTCTCTCTGTACTTAGCTCCTTCACAGTCAAAAATTTTAAAGAAAACACAATGTACATAATCCAGACTCTCTGTGAATTTTCCATTTTTACGTGGCTTATTTTTCTTTATTTCTCTTAATCTATAACTATCTGTACTTCTGTACTCTGTCTCTTTAAAGACTTTACCCTTTTTCTTTTTAAGACATTAACTTTTTTATATTTTTTTTCTTCTCTCTCCCAAGCCTACGTACATTCATCCAACAGTGTCTGAATCTGTTTTATTGTGAATCTGTAATTTTTTTACTATCCAGGAGCACTTTGTTTTGCGCCTTTAAATCACTAAGCGCTTAAGAATCTAAGCTGTGACATTCCTAGGTCAAAAACAGGTACTGTATGCTGGCCCCGCCCAGTCCAACATGGCGGAGCCGCTCGTGCCTCTGATCCTTGCACATTGCACCATTAGCATGGCGGAGCTGCTTGTGCCTCTGAGCTGCGGCACACAATGTCCCCCTTTTAGGCACACAGCAGTCTAGTTGCCATCAAACAAATCGTAGCACTTTAATCCAAATGCTCCATTCATAAGCTCTGTCTCCCGCCGGAGCCAGACAGAGATCACAATGGCGGCACAGCCCAGAAAGCCGGCATTTTAAAACAGCCAGTTTTTTCCTGCTGCCGAGTCAGGACAATTTCTTTGCGGCACGCAACCCAGAAACAGCAAAAAGCTGTCTTAAATTCTCTCTCTCTCCTTTTTAAGCCCTCTCAGGTTTTTAAGTGGATTTAGCCCATCACGTCTGGGCGCCATCTGTTGAAATAGGAGCGGCAGGGCTGCGTCCCCGGCACCCGGCCGCCCGCATGGCTAGTTTATACCCAGAAATAATTACACGGAAACTGTATTCTTTCAAACACTGCCTGGCCTGGCTAGGTCCAGTTTCTTATTGGCTAGCTCTTACATATTGTTCTAACCCATTTCTAATATTCTGTGTAGCCCATGAGCTGGCTTACCAGAGAGGATCTTAACCTGCGTCTGTCTGGAGTGGGAGCATCATGGCGACTCCTCTCACTAAGCTTCTTTCTCCCAGAATTCTCTTCTGTCTACTCCGCCTACCTAATTTTCTGTCCTATGAGGGCCGAGGCAGTTTCTTTATTATTACAAGACCCACCTCCATCATCAGGGCCTCATGCTTTTGCAGCAAGCACTTTGTAGACTTTATGGCAAGTATTTAGAAAGACTTTTGTTTTTAAGATTTAGATTACATCTATTTCAGTGTTTGTGTGTATGTGAGGGGTTGGAGGAGCACATGCTACCGCACATGTGTGGAGCTAGGACAGCTATGAGACTTAGATATCACCTTCCATCATATGGGTCCCAGGATCAGAGTAGGTGGTCAGACTTGGAACAGATGCCTTTATCCATTCCTTATAAGCCTTAAATTTTAACATTATGAATTCCTTTATATAACGTCATCAAAGTATTTAATATTTCGACTTTCACACTTTTGTTTTCTCTTTCAGGCATGGTTATACATGTAATGAGCTTTCTCCAGAAGATATTCGAACAATTAGGACTTCTTTGTATGGGCTAATTAAATATTTTCTTTGTAAAGGTGGAACTCATGAAGAAATACAAAGTATCATAGGTTACATAGCTGCTACTAATGAGGAAGAACAGGTATCATGCTTGAGATGAATTTTAGTTTTAACTGAAATAATTGTCTAATGAATAAAATTCTGTTGGTGTTCAATACTACCAGATTGGAAAATAGTTGCTGTGACAAAATACCAGAGAAGAGCTATTGTAAAGAGTTAAGGTTTCATTGAACTTAAGATTTAAGAATTTTCCATTGTATTTTATTTCCCCTTTTTGCTTCTGAGCCATGATGAGACAACATTTGCTAGGAGAGCATAGTAGAACAGATCTCTTTTTTGGCAGTCAAGAGGCAGAAGGGAGCTGGATGGGAAGGGCCAGGGATAAGAGATAGCTTTCAAAAGTACAATTTCTTTTATTATTTCATCCATTGATATACTCTTTCTATAACCTGTTATAATCACCTATTAGTGTCCTTACAATATGATCACCTCAGTGGTGCCTCCAGCTACACTTCATATCAAATCATTACATAGTTGTTGTATCTGGTTATTCTCCAGTTTTGTTTTCAAAATTTTCTTGGTTTATATTTTATTTTCTTGGTATATATTATATTTTCTGCCATCAATTTTAGAACTTAACTATACCTATAAAATAGTATTAAGCAGTGCAGATAATACAGTTATGAAATTATTCATTTAACATAATAGAATCCACATAATTAAGAGAAGTTAACAGATAACTATGAAACAAGAATATGATTGTAAGAGATAAGACATATGAAATTTTATCAGAGGATTTTAAATGTTGAAGAGACAAGGTTCGATTCTTCTATGGAAGAAATTTCTTTTCTTATGGGCAAACAGGCTGGGAATGGTTTCAGAGATATTGAATATGTATAATGAAAAACTATGCAAAAGGGAATGGAAGAAGCAAAAGAGATCAGAGAGAAAAAGCAGAGTATAGCCAATTTAGTTATATACCTATTTTGCTGCCTGTATATATTAGTGAATTTTGTTTGTTTGTTTGTTTGTTTTGTGTTGTTTAACTTGAAAAGCTTGTTGGAATTTTGGATATACTCTTCAGTCTTCTACGAACCAGCCCAACTAGAGGTCAGCTTTTCTCACTGATGTTTGAACCAGGAAATGCTGATATACTGTATGCTTTGCTGCTAAATCAGAAGTACTCTGACAAACTAAGAGAAATCATTTTTAAGGTACACAAATTTTGTAAGCATCTTTATATCTTGGGTACATTTGTGATTATATGAGTTCATAACTAAATTACTTTTGCATACTTCTTAAGTTCGATTTGTTACATATTTTTCATGTTGTTTGTGTATTTTAAAAACTATATTATAGTTTAAAAACTTAACTCTAGTTAAGTAGTAGAGTACTGGCTTAGTATGTGCTGAGTGTATGTCCCTCCCCCAAATCTTACTAGTACATCTAAAAAAGGGGGGGGGGTGACCTAAACAAACAAAAACATCAAAATAGCAAGCAAAAAATTAATATAGCCAGGCAAATCATCTCAGTGGAATATCCACTTTGTCATATTTTTCTTAATATAAAACCTCTGAGTTCTTCCTTGACATAAAGTACATGGGTGTAGTACATCAGGTCATTTAGCAGTTAATAATAGCAGCACTTCTGTGATGCTCACTTTATGTCAGACAGTTTGTACTCTTCGGGGAGTAGTTTTCTTAGTCCCTACCACTGTTTTAGAAGACGGATACTTTTCTTACTCCTGTATTACAGGTGATAAATTGAAGCTGATAGACTAATGGCTTTGTTAAAACACATGGAGTATATTTTATTTGCTATCCAAACTGTAAAGACTCTGAACCCTTGTCTGAAGCCACCGTTTTTAACTTTTTGTTAAGTAAAAATATAAGATCCAGGCATATATCTACCAGCTTTTTTTCTTAGTTAAATTCTCCTTGTCCTTAGTTGTCTGATGATTTTTGTTTTTACATTGTTATTAGAGTTATGTTAATTAAATATACTTTTAAGGGTTTATGTTTTGATTGCTTGTGTTTCAAATCACTAAACATTAGAATACAATGATGAAGAAAAGGTCTAAAGTAGTTTGTTTGTTAGGGTTGCTTATGGTTGGTTACCAGTGAGGCTGCTCTTGGAAGCATCTGCTCTCACTAGGGTTTATTCATAGAGAGAAAATATTATTTCTTCTAAAAATATTTCTTAGTGATTGTATATGATATTCTGACACAATTATCCTTTTATAATTTATAAGAAAATAACCTCTTAAATAACATTACTTTTACCCCTGGAAAGTTCAGCTTCTACTCCCATTTTTAGATATAGATTATTTGGGTTGCTTCACTAAGGTTTTCTGTTCTTGAAAATGGGTCTGTTATGTAAATGAGTTAAGACCGTTTTAGGCTAGGTGTGATGGCACATACCTTCAGTCCCAGCAGTGGAAGACAGGACACTCTACGTAGTGAGTTCCAGGTCAGCTGGTGCTATATCGAGAGACCTTATCTAAATACAAAACAAAAAATGAATAATAATGATAATAGTAATATCTTGACACATAAATGTGTTCTTTGTGTCTGCTAACTATATATATTACTCTTTCATCAGCCGTATTTAAACTAGAATTTTAAACATTATTTATACAAATATAGATACAGTTTCAGTAAAATTTATTAACGATCCAAAATCCAATGTTTCTCTGTATTGAAAAGACTGTATTACTTTTTGTGACCAGGTTATAGAGCAGATGTTAAGATGCACCAGTGTTTATGAACGTAGTAAGCAACGCATCCGTCTCAGAGAAGTTGGCTATTCAGGAATTGGACTCCTCCTTAATGAAGTTCCAGTTAATGTGTCTCTCATTAAAAACCTTGTCAATCAAATCATTAATGCAGGTATGACTAAGATTGGTAACAGTGATGTGTTTAAGAAATTTTTTTTTCTCTGTGAAAGTTTTCTTAAAAATCTCCTCTTTCAGGTTGGTTTTTAAATTACTTGTTATTTGGTTTTGCAGAGTGTTTCTTAGAAAATATATACCTGTACTTGCTTTTGACTTCCAGGACATAGCTTTAAAGTAAATGTTTACTAAGTAGCCAAGTTAATGATTGGTTTCCTAAATAAAAAAAAAAGAGCATTAAAGAAAATATGTATAAAAGGAGCTTATAAGTTTAAAGGTATTTTCTGAAAGGTAAAATGAAAACAAATTTGATACATATTTTCTTTCTAATGTTTTGTAATATTTTTTTCTGTACTTAGCCACAAAGTAGAATTTATGACAGATGTTTGACTTGGGTCTGGAAATGCGGCTCTTTATCTTTAGTGGTTTGCTAAGTAGTTTATCAAGTCTCATTGGTAACCCAAAATATTTATATAAAAGATAATAGTACTGTATCCCTGAGGTATAGACCATATACTCAGACAGTCAAAGAAAGAGAAGTTATTTAAGCTTTATTTGAATATTATCAACCTGAAGATTTGGGGGGATATTGGAACATAGCTATAGTTCACCTTGGAAAGTAAATAATTACTTCAGCATTCATACAAGTAATACTTTTCTTTCTTTGGATATCCATGAAATTTAATTTTAACTTTTCTTTAATCATAGATCCTGTTATCAATTTCAAAGATCTGTTATCTGTAGTATATATCTCTCACAGAACACACGTAAATGTCAGAATGGTCCTCTGTAGAAAGGTTAGTACATTTTCAAGAAGTATTTTTACAATAAGATCATCTTACTATGACTGTTTTTCTTTGAGTAGTTTATAGCAGATACAAGTTCTATGTTTTCTTATTTCATAATAGAAATTATTTTATAAGCAGTTTAAATTAGACATGGTGATGTATAACTTTAATCACACCACATGGGAGGAACAGGCAAAAGGATCATATGCTACAAGCCAGCCTATGTAATCCAAGACTGTCTTAAATTGAATGAATACACACTCACATAAATAAATAATAAATTGTTCCTTTTAGAAAAGAATCAACTTCATGTAATTATAAGAAATCAGTGTGTCATTTTTTTGTTTAGTTTTATGAGACAGGGTTTCTCTGTATAGTCCTGGCTATTCTGAAACTCACTCTGTAGACCAGGTTGGCCTCTACTCACAGAGATCCTCCTGTCTCTATCTCCTGGAGTGCTGGGATTAAAGGCATGCACCACCACCACCTGGTTCCAGTATGTCAAGAGTTAGCTTTACTTCCTCTTCTGTAAATAATTTCTTTTCATTATTTACTGCCAGAAAATACCATCCTTTCCCAGAACCCTCAGTGCATGTACTCTTTTTTTCCCTCCTCCCTTCCCATTTTCCCTTTTTCTTCCCCTGATCTTCTTCCCCCATCCTCTTCCCTTTCTTTGTGGTAAACACTACACTCCATGTTCCTTTTAAATTTTTTTTACTTTGAAGAAGCAATCTGTTTCTTAAACTCACCTTAAAGTTGTGATCTTCTGCTTCAGTTTCCCAAGTGGCTGGTATTGCACCACTACGTCTGTGTCTGGTCCTGGTCATTTCTAATGGTTTCACCATATTTCAAAGGGTCTAACTATCTAAATGTATTTTAAGTATTACATTTTATTTATTTGGTGTGTGTGTGTGTGTGTGTGTGTGTGTGTGTGTGTGTGTGTACATTCAAGTGTGAGTATGTCCATGCTTCAGTGAGAAAATAGAGCTTAGAAAACCACTTGGGGAGTTGGTTCTTCTCCTGCTTTGTGGATACCAGGGATCAAACCCAAGTCTTCAGGCTGGACATCAAGTGTCTTTTTCTAACCAAGCCATTTTTCTGGAACCCGTATGTCTAAATTTTTGACATTATGACATGATATTGTTATCTAAAGATGTGTAGAGCTTCATTCATAGCTATCCTCATATGCATGAGCTCATGATCTCATGCTGGATATACCTGTAAAAATTTGTGTCTTTTCAACTTTATGGAAATAATTTCCTAATATTTGTTTATAAAAGTTCATATAATTTATCTTCAATTTACATTTAACCTTTGGGAGACTTGCTTTGGCTTTGTGCTTCATTTTGATTATGACATTTTCTCTCCTGTCCGGGTAACCCTTACCACATGACCCACTAAGCCATCTCAACATATCTGGTTGCATAGCTTTCATTCTGTATTTATTCTTTAGAATATTATGTAGTTTCATATTGATAGACAATTAAGTTTCTTCTCTTTCCATGTTTTATTAACATCTTTTTTGTTATTAGTATCTATTACTATTAACGTGAATAAAAATGATGCAAGAAAATGCAAATATAAAAATATTTCCAAATACCTAATATGGTTGAATGTAACCCAACTGTTATGAGTGCAGTTAATGATTTTAAAAGGTATCAGAGGCATCTCTGTCAACTAATTAAAAGTTAAATGCTAAAATTAAAGTTTTCATTTGTATTATTTTTTTCCACTGAATTCTTTTTATTTTATTTATTTTTTATTGAAAAAAAATTTCCACCTCCTCCCAGCCTCCCGTTTCCCTCCCCCTCCCCCTTCTTCCACTCCTCTTCCCCTCCCTCTCCAGTCTGAAGAGCAGTCAGGGTTCCCTGCCCTGTGGAAAGTCCAAAGTCCTCCCCCCTCCATCCTGGTCTAGGAAGGTGAACATCCAACCTGGCTAGGCTCCCACAAAGCTAGAACATGAAGTAGGATCAAAATCCAGTGCCATTGTCCTTGGCTTCTCAGCAGCCCTCATTGTCCGCCATATTCATAGAGTCCGGTTTTATCCCATGCTTTTTCAGTCACAGTCCAGCTGGCCTTGGTGAGCTCCCAATAGATCAGCTCCACTGTCTCCGTGGGTGGGTGCACGCACCCGTATTATTTTTTATTGATTTTTATTGAGCTCTATATTTTTCTCTGCTCCCTTTCCTGCCACTTCCCTCCCCTTGAACCCACCCGCAAAGTCCACATGCTCCCAGTTTATTCAGGAGATCTTGTCTTTTTCTACTTCCCATGTAGATTAGAACCATGTATGTCTCTTTTAGGGTCCTCATAGTTGTCTAAGATCTCTGGGATTGTGATTTGTGGGCTGGTTTTCTTTGCTTTATGTTTAAAAACCACTTATGAGTGAGTACATGTGATAATTGTCTGTGTCTGGGTTATCTCATGCAAAATAATGTTTTCTAGCTCCATCCATTTTCCTGCAAAATTCAAGATGTCATTTTTTTCTACTGTGTAATACTCCATTGTGTAACTGTCCGCATTTTCCTTATCCATTCTTCTGTCAAGGGGCATTTTGGTTGTTTCCAGGTTCTGGCTATGACAAACAATGCTATGAACGTAGTTGAGCACATGTCCTTGTGGCACGATTGAGCATCCTTTGGATATATACCCAAAAGTGGTATTACTGGGTCTTGAGAAAGGTGGTTTCCTAATTTCCTGAGAAACCACCATACTGACATCCAAAGGGGTTGTACCAGCTTGCATTACCACCAGCAATGCAGAACTGTTCCTTTTGCCCCACAACATCTACAGCATAAGTTGTCATCACAACCTCTACAACTCATAAACCACTTTCAGTAATGTAGCAGGATACAAGATTAACTAAAAATTATTAGTAGCCCTCCTGTATACAGATGATAAAAGGGCTGGGAAAGAAACCAAAGAATCACCCTTCACAATAGCCACAATAGCTTAAAATATCTCAGAGAAACTCTAACCAAACAAGTGGAAGACTTGTATGACATCAACTTTAAATCTTTGAAGAAAGAAATAGAAAGAAGACACCCCAAAGTGGAAAGATCTCCCATGCTCTTGAGTAGGTAGAATTAACATAGTAAAAATGACAATCTTACCATAAGCAATCTACAAATTCAATGCAATGCCCATCAAAATCCCAGGAAAATTCTTCACAGACCTCAAAAGAATGGTACTTAGTTTCATATAGAAAAGAAAAAAAAATCCTCAGGATAGCCAAAACAGTCCTGTACAATAAAGAAAATACAGAGCTACAGTACTGAAAACAGCCAGGTATTGGCATAAAATTAGACAAGAGGACCAATGGAACTGAATTGATAACCAGATATACACACATTTATGAAAACCTGATTTTTGACAAAGAAGCAAAAAATATCAAATGGAAAAAAGAAAGCATATTTAACAAATGGTGCTGGCATAACTGGATACATATAGAAGAATGAAAATAGATTCATATCTATCACCATGCACAAAACTCAATTTCAAATGGATCAAAGACCTCAAGATAAAGCCAGCCACACTGAACTTCTAAGAAAAAGTGGGAGTACACTTGAACATATTGGCACAGGAGACCATTTCCTAAATATAACCCAAGCAGAACAGACACTGAGAGAAACAATTAATAAATGGGACCTCCTGAAACTGAAAAGCTTTTGTAAGGCAAAAAACACAGTGACCAAGACAAAACAGCAGCCTACAGAATGGGAAAAGATCTTCACTAACCCCACATCAGACAGAGGTCTGATTTCCAAAATATACAGAGAACACGAAAGATTTGTCATCAAAAGAACAAATAATCCAATAAAAAAGTAGAGTACAGACCTAAACAGAGAACTCTCAACAGAGGAATCTAAAAGGGCTGAAAGACACTTAAGGAAGTGCTCAATGTCCTTAGCCATCAGAGAAATGCAAATCAAAACAACCCTGAGTTTACATCTTACACCTGTGAGAATGGCCAAGATAAAAAACTCTGACAACAACTTGTGTTGCAGAGAATATTGAGTAAAGGGAACACTCCCCCATTGCTGGTGGGAGTGCAAATTAGTACAGCCCCTTTGGATATCAGTGTTGTGATTTCTCTGAAAATTAGGAAACAGCCTTCTTCAAGACCCAGCAATACCACTTTAGGTAGGGTATATACCCAAAGGATGCCCAATTGTAACACAAGGACATGGGCTCAACTATGTTTATAGCAGTATTGTTTGTCATAGGCAGAACATGGAAACAACCTAAATGCCTCTCGACTGAAGAACGGATAAGGAAAATGTGGTACATTTACACAATGGAGTTCTACACAGCACAGAAAAAAAATCACATCTTGAAATTTGCCGGCAAATGGATGGATCTAGAAAACATCACATTGAGTGAGGTAACCCAGACCCAGAAAGACAAATATCACATCTACTCACTCATAGGTGGTTTTTAAACATAAAGCAAAGAAAACTAACCTAGAAACCACAGTCCCATAGAGTTGAAACAACAACGAGGACACTAAGGGAGACCTACAAAATCTAATCTACATGGGAAGTAGAAAAAGACAAGATCTCCTGAGTGAATTGGGAGCATGGGGGACCATGGGACAGAGTAGAAGGGGAGGGGAGAGGAAGTGAAGGGAGCAGAGAAAAATATAAAGCTCAATAAAATCACTAAAAAAAATAATTTTCTTGTGTCCCCTAGCTCTGCTGTCTACGCTCGTTGCTGATACATGTCTGTTACTCAGTAATCCTTGCTTCAAAAATATAATAAGCTCATGAAAACTGATTTGATTGAGATAATGATCACTTTATTAAATTTTATATATACTTTCATCTTATTAATACTTTATTTCAACAAATTAATCACATGGTTTTTGTGTTCTCTAGCACATCTTTACTCTGTGCAGAAGTAATATTAGATTTATTAATACTACAATATCAAAGAGCTTCAGATATTTTATAATCTAGTAAGAACATAATCCCGGGATGACAAGATAAATCAGTCAATAACAGTAATTTCACAAGCATAAAGAAATGAATCCTCGGCATCCATGTAAAAGCTGTGTGTGTTCTTGTGTGTTGTCTGCAACCCCAGCATTTTAGGAGCTAGAGTCATAAGGTAGCTGAGTCTTGCTGGCCACTGCCCTAGCCCAGGTTCAGTAAGAGACCCTCCTACAAGGGAATGAGGTGGGTAGTGATAGAATAAAGCATTCAGTACCCTTCTTTGTACTCTATGTGTAAGCGTATGTATCTGCACATGCACATAGTCACATATACCACACACAGAACATAATTTGAAAGTTTATTTTATTGTTTCTCAGTTATAGACAGAGTAATACTCTGTTATTAAAATAATTGAAAAGAGATCTTTTCATAAAAATACTGTATAGCTTTTGAAGAATTTTGTATTATTTTTTGTAATTTTTGTTCTCTTTGCAGATATTACAGATTTTGCAGTCCCAGCCAGAAGCAGCACACCAGATAGCACAGCAAGTGGGTTGGCAAGATACCTTTGTTAGACTTCTCCTAAAAGCAAACTTTGAAAATGTAAATTCTCTTCATAAACATGGAAAGGCTGTTTCAGTGAAAGAAAATAAAAATATGTCCACTGAAAAGCTAGATGATGAAAAAATGACATTACCTGATGTATCTTCAGATCATTGGAGTTTGGAAGATAGTCAGTCCCTGAACTCAAATACACCATTATTTCAAGAAGTAAACTCTGAAGTAGAATTATCTTTCAAGTCAGAAAATGAAGAATTCTGGCATAGTAACACTTCCCATCTGAGTTTAGATCTCAGTGGAACTGACTCATGTGAACTGAGTGAGTGTGGAAGTCAAATGCCAGACAGTTCACCTAGCACACCATCCCCAGTGGAGTCTACTAAGTCGTTTTCTGTGCCATCTGACAGAGAAAGGAGTATCACAAATGAAATGGACTTTAGTGATGACTTCGCCTTCCTTGAAAGCAAAGAGGTAAATTTGCTTATCCTTCCAAAATCAGTTTTAATTCTCATTAGATCTGGTCCTTTGCAGTATGTGAGCTGTTACTAATATTTCCACTCATAGTCTAAGTCTCATCTAAAATTTAGAACGGTCATTGTCACAAGTCACTTGTAAATATCTTCCTTTTTTGTTTTGTTTTGGTGTGCCTGCATTTGTATGTATATGTATGGTAATAGGATTTGAGCATACAGACTCGCACATGTTAGGTTATCTTATTCTGTGTTGGTGTGTATGTACATGTACCATGTTTGTGCCTGGTGCCTGTGGAGGTGAAAAAGGACATTTAGTCTGGTGGTGTTGGCACACGCCTTTAATCCCAGCACTCGGGAGACTGAGGCAGGTGAATCTCTGTAAGTTTAAGACCAGCCTGTTGTATAAGAGCTGTTTGTTGGAGGAAGGGCTGCTTGTTCATCTCAGCCGCCCGGCTAGCTTAGATCTGAAAATAATCACACAGAAACTATATTATTTAAATCACTGCTTGGACCATTAGCTCTCACTTGTTATTTCCTAACTCTTGTATTTTAATTTAACCCATCTTCATTAATCTCTGTATCACCACATTGCAGTGACTTACCGGCAAATTTCAGCATGTCTGACTCTGATGGCTCCATGGCGGCTCTCTGACTCTGTCCTTCTTTCCCCCAGCATTCAGTCCAGTCCTCCCTGCCTACCTAAGTTCTGCCCTATCAACAGGCCAAGGCATTTTCTTTATTCATTAATGGTAATCACAGCACACAGAGGGGACTCCCTCATCACCTCCCTTTTCTGTTTGAATGAAAAGGGAGGTTTTGACTTTAACATAGTAAAAATACATATAACAAAACAGTTATCAAGCAAGAATTACAGTTACAATATTTATATCTATTTTATCTTTTATCATAACTTAGGAAAACTATAAGTATAAATTCTTCAACTCCATCAAACACTCCAGAAGGATAAAATACTACCTAAGTAAACAGGAAGTACATTCTAATCAACTTCCAAAACTCGAGAATTGACAGAAACATCTCGCTGCTTGGACAGTCACCCAAAGTTCTATACCATTGGGGCATCCATCTTCAGCCTACAGGCCCATAGTATCCAGCAGACTTTTCCATGAAGCAGGAAATTTCAAAGATAGTTCAGTCACTTCTATATCCTGTAGAATGTTTTGCAGACACTTTCATGAAGCAGGAACCTCGAAGGATCATCTCACCTTTAGGCAAGTTCAGCAGTCATTTCTCTGTGGGTCCTTCATGTCCAGTTGAACAGTCCAGGAAAGAGCAGTTTCTTGTCCAAATAGCTAACCAACTCTATAAGGAGCCTCTTCAGTGCCCACCTTCCTCTTGAAGTAGCTTGTGCTGCCAGGAGCAGATGTGTCTCATTGTCATGAAAAGTCTTAAGTTTTAAAATATTTTAAATGCCATATTCTGAGGGTCTCTGAAAGATCTGAAGAATACCTATCTAAGTGAAATGCATCTCTGTATATCTAGAAAATCTAACATAACTACAAGCTTGACTGTTATAGATGACTCTACCTATATTTCTTAATTATTACATTTTTACAGGAAATACACAATCATAATACCTTAATAAAGAGCATAAATATACATAACAAAATTGACCTTAAATTTGTAACAATAAACCAAGATACATCCAATGCAAATTATTTGTATCTATAGCATATCCCCCTTTAAATGCAAAGAAACAATTATAAACAATATTTAGAAATATGAGTGTAGATCTGTTCATACTGCTTCCTGCATGTTAGAGATACTGTTAATCAGGTCTTTCATGGTGTATCCTATATGCTAGGTTTATCTCAGTCAGCAGTTGGGTGAAGTAATTTTTTGAGTGTTCACGGCAGCCTTTCAGTGGGTCATGCTCTATCAAACCACACCAGTCTGGAAGCAATGCACAGGTTCTCATCCTCTGTGGAAACAAGAGAAGAACCTCTTTTTCAAAGCAATATATCCTTAGACCCAAACTGGGTCATGATACCTTTATAATATACATGCTGATTTAGCTTAGCAGCCTATACAGTGAAATGTCTATACCTAGCTCATTCACAGTCAAAAAAATTCAAAGATAACACAATAATATACATACATGTTCCAGAATCTCTGTCAATTTTCCATTTTTACATGGCTTATTTTTCTTTACTCCTTTTTAATCTATGACTATCTGTACTCTGTCTCTTTAAAGCCTTTTTTTTAAAACAATTTACTTCTTTTCCAACTCTCTGTACTTTTTTTCTTCTCTCAAGCCTACGTACATTTATCCAGCACTGTGACTCATCTGGATTTCTGTTTATTGCATATCTGTAATTCTTTACTGTCCAGGAGCACTTTTTAAAATGCCAAGTGCTTCTTAAAACTTTAGGTGCTCCAGTACTAGGGTTTATACAGTACTAACTGCTTGCCCACCTAGTCTAAAACTTAAGCTGTGCCATTACTATGATATATATGATACACCTGCTTGCTCTGCACAGTCCAGCATGGCAGTGCTGTTTTCTGGCTCTGAGAGCCATGCCAACAGCCCCATTCTTAGGCACACAGCCAGTCCATGTCGCCATTAAGCAAGCTGTATCAGTCTGCTCACAAACCCCATCCAAATACTTGGTCTCCTGAAAGAGCCAGAAGTCATGCTGGCATCTCGTCCCAGAAAGCCTGCATTTCAAAACAGTGCGGCTTTTTTTCTCTACTGCTGCTGCAGAGTGAGGAAACCTCTCTTAATGGAGCTGTTCCATGCCGCCAGCAAACAGCAAGAAACTGTGTTAGCCCTGTATTTTTGTGTCTAGAATTCCTTTTCAAACTCTCTTAGGTTTTAAATGGATTTAGCTGGCCACATGGGCACCAGTCTGTTGGAGAAGGAACCACTTGTTTGTCTCAGCCACCGGCTAGCTTAGGCCCGATATAATCAAACAGAAACTGTATTATTTAAATTACTGTTTGGCCCATTAGCTCTAGCTTCTTATTGGCTAACTGTTATATTTTAATTTAACCCATTTCTATTAATCTGTGTATTGCCATGTAACAGTGGCTTACCCGCAAAGTTTTAGCCTGTCTGATTCTGGCGGCTCCATGGCATTTCTCTGACTCTGCCCTTTTTTCTTCCAGCATTCAGTCCAGTCCTCCCCACCTACCTAAATTCTGCCCTATCTACAGGCCAAGGCAGTTTCTTTGTTCATTAATGGTAATCACAGCAACACAGAGGGGACTCCCACATGAGCTATTTCTAGGACAGCCAGGATTGTTACACAGAGAACCCCTGTCCTGAACCCCCACATACACAGAAAGGGATTGAGTGTCCTGGAATTCAAGTTATGAATGGTTGTAAGCCACCATTTGGGTGCCTGAATTGAACCACTTTGACCAGTAACCACTTAGCCATCTTTCTAGCACCCCATCCCTCTCTTTAGAACAGAGCCTGCATCTGAAACATTTTGTGTCTTCAGGCAATAAAAGCATCTTAAAAGGGGACAGGAAAGGGACCTCAGCAGTTAAGAACACTTGATGTGCTTCCAGAAGACCTGAGATCCATTCCCAGAACTCTCATCAGAAAGCTCTCAACTGTATGTAACTCTAGCTCCAGGGATCTGACAGCTTTGGCTTCCTTAGGCACCTTCACTTATGTGCCCATACGCACATTCAGAAACATACCTACACATAATTAAAAATAATAAAAATTAAATGCTAAAAATAACGTACGTAAATAACAAGTATATGTAGATGGCTCTGTGTTATGCTTTTTAATGTTTCCTAACTCTAATAATTTAGTATTACTTAATGTTTTATAGGAATGTGAAGAGGAGCTTCTTCAGTTGGTTACAAATATTTTGAATTATATAATGTGTAAAGGACTAGAAAAGTCCGATGAAGACACTTGGGTTGAAAGAGGACAAGTGTTTTCAGCATTAACTAAACCAGGAATATCAAGTGAACTACTTCGATCGTCAGATGAAGTAAAACTAATGTAAGTATTCATTTAGTGATTTTTGTGAACCCCTCTGTAGAACGGATTGGTAGTCTAAAATTAAATACTGATTCCTTAATTCAGTATATAGTAGAGGCAGAGAGAAGAAGAAGCTATTTAATATGTTTCTTCCTTGGTTTTACTGTTCTAGTAGAATGTAGAAAAAAAGTACAAATTCTCTTTCCCTACATCCTCACCAACATTTCTTCATTTGTTCTCTTGATATTCATTCTTGAGTCTCGGGTGAGAAGGAATCTGAAGGAAGTTTTACTTTGTGTTTTCCTGAATTTTTTATTTTTTTATTGATTTTATTGAGGTTTATATTTTTCTTGGCTCCCTTCACTTCATCTCCTCTCCCCTCCAACCCTCTCCCATGCTACTCATGCTCCCAATTCACTCAGGAGATTTTGTCTTTTTCTACTTCCCATGTAGATTAGATCCAAGTATACCTGTCTTAGGGTTCTCATTGTTGTCTAGGTTCTCTGGGGGGGGGGGGGTTGAGGATGTGCCTGGAGAGGGAGTGGGCATTGGATTGTCTCTTAAAGAGACAGAACATACCATTACAGGAGGTTTTCCATTTTTCTGTTGCTTTATTTTATTAGTGTCTTAAGGTTCCTGTTGTGGAAGTCATTCACTTCTTTGTTACATAGATTTGTTGTTTTAAGCTCTTCTGAATGAGATGAGGTTCTCTCCCATCCTACCAAGCCCTGATTTCTTTCCTTGTAAGTTAGTTACTTGTAATGGTGATTTTGTACATTATTACTTTGTTAAAAGTATTCAGTAGTTTTAGAGGTCTACTGCTAGACCTTTCATTTCTCTCTGTCCCCACCATTCAGTTTAATGTTAGTATTTGGTCTTTCTTGTAGTCTTCTACATTAAGGATGTTCTGTCTATTCATAGTTTCTAGGTCTTTTACCATGAAGGAGCGGTGAACTTTGTTGAGGGCTTTTTCTACATCTAATGAGATGATAGTGTGACTTCTATTCTTAATGTCTCCATACTCTATTATACTTACTGATTTGTGTTTGTTGCACCATCTTTGCATCCTAGGATGAAACCAACTTGGTCATGGTATATGATCCTGTCAGTGTGTTCTTGACGTTGGTTTGCAAAATTTTTATTATCTTTGTGTTATATTCATTAAAGTAATTTTTTTCTTATTATTATGTGTCTTGGTTACTTTCCTATTGCCGTATAAAACACCATGAACAAAGTAACTTATAAAAGAAAGTATTTAGTTTGTGGCTCATGGTTCCAGAGGGTTAGTCTCTAACCATGGTGGGGAGCATGGCAATGGAGCATGTTGCTCAGAGCTCACTTCTTTATCTCCAAGTAGGAGATAGAGCTAGCTGGGAGCTTGCATCTGGTAACACACAGTTTTCAACAAGGCCACACCTCCCAGTCCTTTCTAAACAGTTTAATGAACTGAAACCAAGCATTCAAACATATGAGCCTGTAGGGAACATTTTCATTCAAACCTCCACATTGTATCTGTATCTAGTTTGGTATCAGGGTAATTTGGGACTTCACAGAACAAATCTGATGATGTTCCTTACCTTGCTATTTCATGGAACAGTTTAAGGAATATGTTGGTTAGTTTTTGTCAACACTAGCTACAATCATTTGGAAAGAGAAACCTCAATTGAGAATATATCTCTGTAAGAGTTACCTGTAGTAAAGCTTTTGTGGCATTTTCTTGATTAATAACTGATATGGGAAGGCTTAATTCACTGTAGGCAGTACCACCCCTGGGTAAACAGTGTTTGGTAGTTTAAGAAGGCAGCCTGAGTAAACCATGAAGAGCAAGCCAGTAAGCAGAGTACCTCCATGGTTGCTGTTTCAGGTTCCTGATTGAGTCTTACCCTGCAGGCTGTATTGAAGCTTTGTAACCTGTATTTGTTCTTTGCTGTCAGGCCCTCATGCTAGCTCAGAATTTTATTGTAATTTTTAAATTTTTGTTTCCATCCTCTCACCCCCACCTCAAAAGGGCCTTACTGTGTAGTGCTGGCTGGCTGGGAGCTCAGAGAAATCCTCTTGCCTCTGCCTCTCCAATGCTGGGATTAAAGGTGTATGCCACCATTCCCGGTGGTAACTTAGTTCTTAAGGGTAAATTCTCAAGATGATGTCTGCTCGCTGCCCTTATAAGTCATACAGAGCAGCAGGGAGGCTTTTCTCTTCATCCACTAGAGATCACTGTCTCACTAGAGCTAGCAACTCTGAGGATTGTCCATCCCTTGCTCCCTTAACTTTTGAAGGCTTCTTCTTCCCCTCTCCTTGTAGAGGTCTCAGAGGCTGGAATTTTGCTTCCTGTCTTTTCCTTCACATTTCTCAAGTATTCTTTTACTTTGATGTATAATTTTTTTCTTCTGTTTCTTTCTTTGGAATAGTCTGTTTCTTATTTTATTCTAACTTCTTTCATACTACACCGCACAGAAACAGCCTGCCATTTGCCCCAGAAGTCCTCAATCTACGATCTTAGTGACAGCCTGTTGGTGAGAGTATATCTTTGGAGTTACAGTGCTACTAATAAGTAACTGTTTTTTTTTGGTTTTTCTTTCCAAGCTTATAATGGTTTTAAGAGAACTTTATTTTATGCTTAGTTTGCTACAGAAGATGTTAGAATGGACAGTCACAGAACACAGAGATGCAAAAAGTAGTCCTGTAACTGCTGAAAATGCCTTCCGACTCATGCTGATCATACAGGACTTCCTGCAGTCAGAAGGACTGGTTAATTCAAACATGTGGACTGAGAAGGTTAGTAACGACCCTTTGAAATTGCTTTTCAGGTCCTAGGGTAGTGGCTAAAGCTTGTGATTTTAACTTTTAAGAGGGTGAGGCAGAAGGATTGTCACAATTTGAGTTCAGTAGGAGCTACATACATAGACAGTTCCAGGTTAGCCTGAGCTATAGTGTGATATGTTATTGCAAACAAAACAAATTATAATATACAGATAAATATTTTGGGTAGTTCAGAATTATGTAAAGAAAGAAATTTTGCGTCTCTTCCTTTTGGAGCATTAATGTTTAATCAAATGTAGTAAACACAGATTTTTATTAGTTGTTACGATGGTTCTTTGGTTTTTGGCAATTACACATTAAACTACTTCTGCAGTGTTTATGATTGGTATTAGTGTTGAAGAAAAATCAGTACATTTAAAAAATGGATGTTTTTATTTCTCAATTCTGTGTGTGTGTGATAGCTTTTAGAAGATACCACACAGCTCCTTGATTATCTGTCAGCGTGGTATTCTGAGAGTCCAGGATGGGTAAAGCTCTCTCAGATACAGATCCAGTTGCTTCTGGAGTTCATTGGAAGAGGCAGTTTGCAGGTTTGTCATTTCTTTTTATGCTATTTTCTGTCTTCTAATATACCATAGTTACTGATGTATAACAAGATAAAAATGCCTTTTCAGTACTTTCTTAAAATTTTTTTGTATTTATTTATTTTATGTGCCTGCATTGTGCACTTATGTGGAGGGCAGAGACTACATGGTTTTTGGAATCAAACTCAGGTCATAAGTCTTTGTGGCACATACCTTTACCTGTTGAACTATCTCTCATACTCTCTTTTCACTTGAAATTTCAATTTGGTAAGATCAGAAAGGAGCTTAAGAAGCAGCTTTTTGTTATTCTCGGACTTAGGACTCTTATTTTAATGCTTCCTTTTAGGGTTACTCACAGGTCATCTGTATTCACTGTGGCTTGCTAGCTGCTAAATAGCTTTGCAGGGATATTTGTATATGTGAATTTTAGGAATTATATTTTTAGGGAAAATGATTTATGATAACTTTTCTTTTGAACTGTTTTACTAATCCAAAGTTTTACACTCTGTTATATATTTGTTCACTTATGAAATACCAGTTATGTACATGCTAATGATTTTTGCTAGATTTAAGAACTAAAGATAAAATGTATTCACAAAGAATATTATTCCTATTGTAAATGAAATTGTAAAAAGTTAGAAAATTCCTCTGACATTTGCTCTGTTGTTTTTCCGTTCTCATTGGGTACATTTAGTCTTGATAAATATTTGATATCTATTTACTTTTGTTTGTATTTGAGTGTGTGTGTTTGTGTGTGTATGTCATTGAGAGAATGAACATTTGTGGCCCAGCATCCTATGGAGGTCAGAGGACAACCTTGGGTGTTGGTCCTCAACATGTACCTTTATTTAGAGCAGGACCTGTTTTGTTGTTTACTGTTTTGTACACCAGGCTAGCTGACCCCTGAGTTTCCAGGAATTCTCCTGTCTTGGTTTCTCATCTTTGTATAGTAGTGGCAGAATTACAGTCTAGCACTAACATGTCAGCTTTTATGTGGACCCTGCAGATTCAAACTCAGATCATTATACTTGTATAGCAAACGTTTCATTTACTAACCAGCTCTAACCCTGAATTCTTTTAAATATTCAGCTTTATTATTGGATAAAGAGGATTAAGATGAGACAGAATTCTAGTGCTGTTCCTAAACTAGATGTGATGTTGTTAAGAGTATGGAGAGAGAATTTTTTTTTTAACATAAAACTGGCCTATTACAAAAAATCTCTAGTCCAGTGGCTGTATTCTCATTTCTTCTCCTCCTCAAACCCTTTTTCATTAGCTGTTTCCACTTCAGTACTAGTGATTGAATGAATAATAATGGAGAGTTCTCTTTTGCTTGGGCTTGTACTATTAATATGTGTTTGTCCTAGGAAGTTTAAGGTTAATTAAATTTGTAGTTAAGGTCCCAGACTCCTTATATATCTGTATGTAGTCAAATAGTTATGATTCCATGTAATGAAACTCCAAAACAGACTTCATTGAGATTTGTTCTCTCTCACAAATAATTGAGAATTGCTTTATTAAGATGAGTTTAAGACAGGATTCAGTCAGTCTGCTTATTTGCTATTCTCACCACACTGTTCTTTGCTTAAGGATGCAAATTACAATTGGGCCTGTTTTCAACTTCATTTTCTGATGTGGGATGTATATATGTTGCTTTTATTGGTTGATGAATAAAGCTATTTGGGTCAAAGGCTTAGCAGAGTAAAGCCAGGTGAGAAATCAGAACAGAGATAGAGAGTAGGCAGAGTCAAAGAGAAGACGGGTAGCTGCCAAAGGAGAAGCTGGAAATGCTGGAACCTTGGTGAGTCCACAGTCTTGTGATGATACATAGATTAATAGAAATGGGTTAATTCAAGATGTAAGAGATAGCTAGAAATATGCCTGAGGCATTGGCCAAACAGTCTTATAATTAGTGTAGTTTCTGTGTGATTATTCAGATCTGAGGCAGCCATAAAATGAAAAGCAGTCTTAGCTTACAGTTTTCCCCAGAGAAAAATACTGCTGCTTCCTATAGTCATTGTTGGTAGATAGTTCTCCACAAGTCTATTGCATTTCTGTTTAATCATGTGACTAATTGTTCTTGTTATTTATTCTTTTGTTGTTTTTTTTATCATTCTGGGTTTTTTGTTTGATTGTTTTGAGATAGGTTCTCTCTATTTATTCAAGCTGTTCTGGAGTGTTTTTGTTTTTGTTTTGAGGTATAGTCCTGGTTATCCTGGAACTCACTAGACCAGGCTGCCCATCATAGAGATCTGCCTACTTGTGCCTCCCAAGTACTAAGCTTAAAAGTGGGTGCCACCACACCTGGATATCCATTCTTTTGAGTTGTTTCGTATTGTGAAGCTGTTAAAGATAGAAACCATGATTCTTTCTAGAGTAAAAGGCAAGCTTGTTGGCTGCCCACTGTAAGAAAGCTAGTCCCTTTCTTGAAGGCAAAGATCAGCTGAATATAAAAAGTGCTGAGCCCTCCTACACTGGGTGTTCTCTCTGAGCAACCAGCCTGTATGCAGATGTCTTACAGGTTTTATTTCACTTAGAATTGGAATTGGGGAATCAGTCCAAATGGTGATAGTGTGATTATTAAAAATTTTTGTGGGTTTTTGTCTCTCTCCAAATAGT
Organism: Alexandromys fortis; assembly: GCF_014885135.2. Classification (NCBI taxonomy): domain Eukaryota; kingdom Metazoa; phylum Chordata; class Mammalia; order Rodentia; family Cricetidae; genus Alexandromys; species Alexandromys fortis. The sequence continues at coordinate 13,755,005 of NW_026067966.1, read as the reverse complement.
TTCATGCCAATGTCTATGAAACCATTGCACACTTAACTTTTTGCTTGGAAGTAAAGTAAATCCATAGTCATTGACAATTACTACATAAAACTTATAAATTTTTGGAGTGAGTCAGATCTTTTGCTAATAGTCTATGTTTGCTTTAATGATTTTTTTTTCTCTTTTAACCTTTTTTCTTTCAGGTTTGTGCAATAGCATCAGCTAAGCTAAATGCCCTTCTTCAGACTAAAGTGATTGAAAATCAAAATGAAGCATGCTACATTTTAGGGAAACTAGAACATATTCTAAGTCGGTCGATCAAGGAACAGACAGAAATCTATTCATTTCTGATTCCTCTTTTCCGTACTCTGGTTTCTAAAATTTATGAGCTTCTTTTCATGAACTTGCACCTGCCTTCTTTGCCTTTTACTGATGGAAGTACTTCATTTTTTGAAGATTTTCAAGAATACTGCAATTCAGATGAATGGCAAGTTTACATTGAAAAATACGTAAGTTTTTAAAGTCATTTTTCTTTATTTATATGTGTGTGCATAAGTGTATGCTTGCGTATGTGTGCAGGTGTGTGCTGCACACAAAGAGACCAGAAGAGGGTGTGAAATCCCTTGGAGCTAGGGTTGCAAGATGCATATGAGTGCTGGGGCCTGTGGTTGCTCTCAGCAAGTATTCTTTTAACTGTTGAGTCATCCTTCCAGTCTCACAGTTTTATCTTTTCTGAGCAATACTTTTCTGTTGATTTATCATTTTTATAGAGGAGTATGTAAATTCTGTGTATTCTTTCTTTTTCTCTCATCTAAGATTATACCTTACATGAAGCAGTATGAAACACATACATTTTATGATGGTCATGAGAACATGGCACTTTACTGGAAGAATTGCTATGAAGCCTTAATGGTGAATATGCATAAAAGAGACCGAGAGGGAGGAGAAAGTAAATTGAAATTTCAGGTAAAAGCTGTTTTCTAGATTGAGTTTTCATGTTAACTACCAGTATTTACTATTATATGAAAGTAACTCTACCAGAAATTTGGAAAGAAGGTCAATCATTAACCATTTTAATAGTAAAAATTGACTTTATGAGTGTGTAAAACATCTTATTAAGTTGAAAATCTGTTAGTAGATACTGCTAGGGTGTTTTGATGTGCCCTCCACTCACACAAATTAGTTTCAATTAAACATTTTGTTTGTTTTTAAAACAGAGTTTCTTCTGTGTAGCCCTAGCTGATCTGGAACTAGCTTTGTAGACCAGGCTGACTTCGAACTCATAGAAATCCGCCTGCCTTTGCCTCCCAAGTGCTGGGATTAAAGGTGTGTGGCACTACCACCCAGCCAATTAAACATTTTAAAGTTATTTATTTTTATTAGTGTGTGTGTGTGTGTGTGTGTGTGTGTGTGTGTGTACTTGAATACATGCTTGTACCTGGTTATGTGCAAGAGGCCTAAGAGGTCAGAAGAGAATATCAAACCCCTGGAACTAGAGTTACAAGTAGTTGTGGACCACTGTGTTGGTGCTGGGCCTGAACTTGGTCTTCTATAAGAGCCAGAAGCGCTCTTAACCCCAGGCCATCTCTGCAGCACACCAATTAAAATAAGTAAATAAAAGCAGAAAAAGAAAAATCAGTGAATCTGAAATTGAACTCTTGAAAATGTTCTCAAAATCAATAAACTTTTAGTCAGCTTGACAAAGAGAAATGAAAACTTTCTTGAAGCAGAAATGAAAGAGGCAGTGTTGCCATCAGCCCCACAGATGTAAGTTGCTTAGAACGTGGAAATATGACTACTCAGATCCACCAGTTTCTTGGTAGGTAGAGGATTTAAAATTTATTTTAAAATGTACAGATAACCTGCATAGTCTTTTATGTATAAATAAAGTTAAATTTATATACCTTTAAAAAGAGAAAATGCAAGGTCTGCGTGGTTTTACTAGCAAATTTACCTAACTTCTTAATTGCATGTTTATTCTTTGAAGCAGGGTCTCCTGTTGCCCCTACTGACCTTGAACTAATTTTCTGTTTCTGCAAAGATGGCCTTGAACTTAGGACCCTCCTGTTTTCACTTTCCAGATGAGTTTGCCACTGTTGGTGCCTTTTTATTGATTGGACTGCTAGATAACATTCTGCCAGCTGTGCCGTATTTCCCGCCTGTCAGCACTTGTGCTTACTTTACCAGTAAGGTCAAGGAAATCAGGCCAGCTTGGAGAGTCCACACAGCACAACTGAGGTTGTGACAATATACTGAGAGCAAATAGACTCTTTAGACCTTTATCAGAAACAGAATAGACTGGCAATTGGCAGGATCAATACAATTGTAGGTGCTAGGATACAGTGATCTTTGCAAGCCATACAGGGTACGCAAGATTAATATCTAAGACCTGTTGTCCTGTCAGGTTTTCTTGATTCCATGGCTACAAAGGGAATGTACAGATAAACCCGAGGTAGCATGAATGCTTCACTGCCTGAGGGACTGCATCAGTATCTCTGGAACTGGAAAACACATTGTACCCCAAGAGCCATGGACTCAAACCTGAGAAACTATAACACATGCCTCTTAAGCCGACTCCATGGTTTCCTGCACCAGCCCACTACCAAACATTTAATGAAGAAGTTGTATAGATGTAATAAGGGTGGGGATGAGTTCTTACTTGGTTTTCGTGGAACTTTATGACTTCCTCCGTTTTCTCAGCAGTGGTCTGTTTTAGTCGAATCCAGGTACAATTCCCTTCACACGTCTGGTAACAGCTACAATTCATTCACAGCTTGTTCCTCTAGATTTACATCAATTCTTTTTTTTAAAAAGTTTTAACTTTTTTGTTTTTTAAATAGTCTTAGGTATCACGGAGTGGCTTCAAATTTGATATACAGCTAAGGATAACCTTAAACTTGTGATCTTCCTGACTCTACCTCCTTAGTGTTGGGGTTACAGGCGTAGACCACCACACTTGGGGTGCTTGGGAGGAAATTCAGCCTGTTGTGCTCTGCAGGAGATGCCTTTTACCCCACTGATGTATTTTATCAACCATAATGCATGTGTGCTCCCTTTTTATGCGTCAGAATACATAAGTAGAACATAACTGAAATTCTACCGTCCTCATCAAAGACAAATATTGTAATAAAATAAGAAGATGATGTTATTATCTCTTTCCTCATACACCATTCTTATTGGTCAAATTAAAATTTGTAAATATATTATAAAATGTTCCTTTCGCTGTTTATTTTAGGAGTATTTTGTGGAGCCATTTAATCGAAAAGCACGTCAAGAGAACTTGAGGTACAATAATATGATTAAACAACTTAGCAGTCAACAGTTGGCCTCTTTTAGATGGTGGAAGGCAATTAGACTCTATCTTACATGTGAAAGGGGGCCTTGGGCTAAAAGGTAGGTGTATATTTTGTCTTTTTGAGCTGCGGCTATATATTTTAAACTTTTTATTATTATTATTTTACTGTTTTTATCGAGCTGTATATTTTCTCTACCCCCTCTCTTCCTTCCCCTCCCATTCTGCTCTCCCCATGGTCCCCATGCTCTCAACTTACACAGATTTTGTCTTTTTCTCTGTCCCGTAGTTTAGATCCATGTATGTCTCTCTTAGTGTCCTCATTGTTGTCTATGTTCTTTGGGATTGTGATTTGTAGGCTGATTTTCTTTACTTTATGTCTAAAAACCACTTATGAGTGAGTACATATGATATTTCTCTTTCTTGGTCTGGGTTACCTCACTCAATATGATGATCCATCCAAATTTCAAGATATCATTTTTTTATTCTGTTTAGCATTCCATTGTGTAAATGTACCACATCTTCTTTATCCATTCGTCAGTCAAGGGGCATTTAGGTTCTTTCCAGGTTCTGGCTTTGACAAATAATGCCTCTATGAACATAGTTGATACCCAAAAGTGGTATTGCTCAGTCTTAAGGAAGTTTTTTTTTTTTTAATTTTTCTGAGAAATCAGCATACTGATTTCCAAAGTGGCTGTACCAGTTTGCACTCCCACCAGCAACTGAGAAGTGTTCCCTTTACCCTACATTCTCTCCAGCATAAGTTGTCAATCAGTGTTTTTGATCTTGGCCTTTCTTACAGATATAAGATGATTGTTTTGATTTGCATTTCTCTGATAACTAAGGATGTTGAGCATTTCCTTAAGTGTAATTCAGCCCTTTTAGATTCCTCTGTTGAGAGTTCTCTGTTTAGGTCTGTACTCTACTTTTTTTATTGGATTATTTGTTCTTTGGTGACCAATTTCTTGAGTTCTCTGTATATTTTGGAAATCAGACCTCTGTCTGATATGGGGTTAGTGAAGATCTTTTCCCATTCTGTAGGCTGTCGTTTTGTCTTATTGACCATGTCCTTTGCTTTACAGAAGCTTTTCAGTTTCAGGAGGTCCCATTTATTAATTGTTTCTCTCAGTGTCTGTGCTAGTGAGGTTATATTTAGGAAGTGGTTTCCTGTGCCAATACGTTCCAGTGTACTTCCTACTTTATCTTCTATGAAGTTGGTTTTATGTTGAAGTCTTTGATTCATTTGGACTTGAGTTTTGTGCATGGTGATAGATATGGATCTGTTTTCATTCTTCTACATGTTGCTATCCAGTTATGCCAGCACCATTTGTTAAATATGCTTTCTTGTTTCCATTTGATATTTTTTGCTTCTTTGTCAAAAATCAGGTGTCAAAGGTATGTGGATTGATATCCAGGTCTTCTGTTTGGTTCCATTGGTCCTCCTGTCTGTTCTTATGCCAATCCCAGGCTGCTTTCAGTACTGTAGCTCTGTAGTAGTTTGAAGTCAGGGACTGTGATGTCTCCAGAAGTTTCTTTAATGTACAGGACTGTTTGAAGCTATCCTGGGTTTTTTGCTTTTCCGTATAAAGTTGAATACCATTCTTTCGAGGTCTGTGAAGAGTTTTGCTGGTAATTTGATGGACACTGCATTGAATCTGCAGATTGCTTTTGGTAAGATTGCTATTTTTACAATGTTAATTCTACCTATTCAAGAGCATGGGAGATCTTTCCACTGTCTGGTGTCTTCTTCATTTTTTTTTCTTCAAAGATTTAAAGTTCTTGTCATACAAGTCTTCCACTTGTTTGGTTAGAGTTACTCTGAGATATTTTAAGCTATTTGTGGCTATTGTGAAGGGTGATGTTTCTCTGATTTCTTTTTCCGCCCATTTATTATCGTGAAAGCTGGCTCAGGGCTCTACCTTAGAGGTCGCTGATTTACAACAGGTCCTTCAGAGGTCTCTGGTTCAGGCCTGCTCTGTCAGGTAGTTTCCTTGTACCTGCTTCTGCTCCTGTGAAGGTAGTTGCCTCCACATTTTAAACTTTTAAGCCATCTCTATTTCAGTTTTTTAACGTATTCCAAACTTTATTGTCATTTTATGAATTGGTTTGGAATGGTTAGAGGTTTGTACCTTGTGGATAGTTCTTCTACTCTGATATTACATATATTAGACTCAAGTAGTTCATAAGAATATTTCTGCCTTCTTAAGCTAAAGTTGTACTTCAACACTTTGCAACTTAATATTTTTACTTCTGTTGTGGTGTATATATTTTATAACCCTTGTTTTTAAAAAATAGTAAACTAAACCTTTTGTTTATCTTTTCAAACAGCTAGTGAAAGGATAAACATTTACTTGTTTGCCCCTTTTAACTACTATTACCAGTGCTGTGTGGACACTTGTGTCAAAATGTTGGTTTGACAGAATGCTTTTAATTCTTCTGGATATATATAATACAAGTTCAATTTCTGGGTCATATTTCATATTTAACTTATCAAAGAAATGACTTTCACATCTACATTACTTTATGTTTAGGGTATGAGTATATGTTTTCCAATTCTGCCACATTCTAACCAATGCTTGTCACTTTCCAGTATTTCAGATTTCCCTTGTGTTGTGTATAAATCATTACCATGTAACTTTGCTCTCCATCTTCCTAATAATTAGTGATGCTGAGCACTGTTCCATGTGCTTGTTGTTGTCTTGTTTCCTTTGCCTAGCTATCCAAATGCGTTGTTGGACTTTTTTTGGTGTGTTTGTGTGCATGTATGTGTGTTGTATAGTATTCTCAATAACCATCAAGAGGTGATTTTCAGATACGTAGTTCACTTTCTTGATAGTGTTGTTTAGTGCTATCAGTTTTCATGAATCTAGCTTTTTTAAAAATGTATTTTAAAAAGTGTACCTATGTCCAGGGTCATAAAAATTTACCTTTTTCTTCTAAACGTTTAACATCTTAACTTTGATATTTTGGTCTTTCATTCGTTTTCAGTTATCTTTATTTATAATAAAAGTTTAAAATTCTATTATGGTCATGAAATTGTATTTAACAGTGAAAAAATAAAGTAATCAAGCTAGAAGTCTGAAAGTTAGTCTTCAAATCTTAATTGTCTACCATTAAGCTTCATGGCATCTTGGGTAAATAATTGAGGCTCTCTTAGGTTCATCATGTGTATGTCATAATTAAATATGCTCATTTTAGTTTTCCTGACAAATGTCCAGATGATAAATACAAACATTTAAATTTGTTCAAAAGTAATAGCTAGCATATAAAGAGTATTAGGTTTAATATATGGTATTTGCATACATTGTGTCATTATACTTTGTTTCTATTTATCCCCTACCCCACTGTTTTCCTTAAAATTTACAAGTCTTTAGTTTTATAGTGCTGGTAATCAAAACCAGGGCCTTGTGCATGCTTGGCAATGCTTGAACATAGTCTAAAATAGTATTAAACGATTGTGAATTATTTCTTACTCCCTGCAAACAACTAATCTTTATAATTTCTAGTAATTTTACTTGTTTCATTGTGAATGTTTCTAGGAAACAGAATCGAATTCATTGGAAACTGGCTAATGTAGAAAATTATTCCCGCATGAGACTTAAACTGGTACCTAATTATAATTTCAATAACCATGAGGATGCTAGTGCCTTAAGAGATAATTTAGGTGAGTTACAGTACTTACCTATTTTAATAAAGTGAAGATGTTGATGGAATGCTTGTTTGTTATTTTAGACATTGACTTAAGAAGGGAGGGACATGGTGCTTTAAACTGTGTGTATAAATGGGTATATGAATTCAGTGTGGTTAATTTTACCTGAATCTAAGTCTGTGAAATATGAAGTATTTCTTGTGATGAGTTTGTGGCACCTGCGTGTTTACCAAGTAATAGTTATTGTCAGTGTAGCTGCTTCTGTGCCAGTTATGTCTCATGAAAGGTTTATAGATGAAATCAGTGTCAACTTTTTGATTTTTTTTCCCATTTAACATTTAACATTGATATCTTACAAAACTGAAGAAAGCCGTAATGCCTATCATTTAGGATTCTGTATTCTAAAGTAAATCAGATATTGGAATTTTTCCCCTTAATACAAAATAATATTTTTGTCCATGATACAGACATTAATTGGATGCATTTTACATAGCAGCACACAGTTGTATAAACTGCTCTGCTTCATCAGTATTCTGGGACTTGAATATGTCGAAATTTAACTATCCTCATCACCTAGGACACTTCTCTTTTTTTTTTTTTCAGTGAATTACTTCAATTTGATAGTTGTAAATTGCACTATTTCTCTGTTATTTTTCAAGAAATCCTTCTTTAGGAAATTCACACTCCTTTTCCTTCTCATACCTCCGCACGTGATCATGGGTCTAAGTTTATAGCCTTTTCTCTTTATTTCAGTTGTCTTAAACTCAGGAAAACCGCTGTCCTTTCAACTTTTTTCATCACAGTTTTACCCGTTGAGGCCTGACATCTTGTCTCCCCACTTTCCACCCAAATCCATACGGCATGGCTGCTGTCCATGTGTCACCTTTGGGCCGTCTGTTGGTTAGACCTAATGTGGATGTTCTCAGGAGCTGTACTCCACGGCAAACCATTCCCTGACCAGCAGTGAATGAGGGTTCTCTTTTCTCCACATCCCCTCCAGCATCTGTTGTCCATTGATTGATCTTTGCCATTCTGACTGGGAAATGATGTTTTAAAATTGTTTTCATGATATTTCCGTAGTTGCTAGGGACAGTAAACATTTTTTAGATATCTCTTAGCTATTTTTTTCTTCTTTTAAAATCTCTCTATTCTAGTCCTGGGCCCATTTTTTTAATTGTGTGTGTGTGTGTGTGTGTGTGTGTGTGTGTGTGTGTGTGTGTGTGTGTGTGTGT
>NW_026067966.1:13630823-13745558 GCF_014885135.2 Alexandromys fortis | reverse complement strand
CAAAATAGCAAAAAAAAAAAAAAAAAAAAAAAAAACTGGATTTGCTTGAATTTGTTTCTCCAAAGTGCAATTATTAATAACAAGCTGTCTTTAAAAACCTGTGAGTATTTACTGAAATTATTAAGGAAGGCTTTTCACCTGGGTTTGTTGGGATCTGTATCTTGAAATTATAAAGTATTTTTGAATGAAAACATTATATCGAATGATGTCTGGCTTAAGCTGTGTTTATGTGGAAATGTGCAACAGAATCTGGGGCTAACACACGCAGTAGCTGGCTCATCTAGTATGCATACCGCAAAGCCTAGGATTTGATCTACGATTTGAAAGAAAATTATCTGCATAAAATATAAAAACAAAAGAAAAATAAAGATATAAGAAGAAATTCATTCAAGCAACATGAAAAAGCTAAACAATTATTGAAACAAAACTTATTAAAAAATAAACATATTACAAAAACATAAGCTTCTAGCTGGATTGAAAAGGAATCAAAAAGACAGCATTAACATTCACTATCAGCAGTAAAAGAAGATATTCTTTTCTACATAAGTGAACTAAATTGATGATTGCTTCTTTTTGGTTTTGGTTTTTGGTTTTGTTTTGTTTTTTGAGACAAGGTTTCTCTGTAGCTTTGGAGCCTGTCTTGGAACTAGCTCTTGTAGACCAGGCTGGCCTTAAACTCACAGCAGTCCACCTGCCTCTGCCTCCTGAGTGCTGGGATTAAAGGCGTGTGCCACCACTGCCTGGCACTGATTACCTCTTTTAAACTGTTTGTTTGACAGTGATGAGAAGGAAGAACAGGATCAAAAGGAAAAATTGGTGTTGACTGAAGACTGTGAACTCATTACAGTAATCAACATAATTCCTGGCAGATTAGAAATCACTACTCAACACATTTACTTCCATGATAACAGTATTGAAAAAGAAGATGGTGAGTAGTTTTGGGAAAATACCTTCAGTATTCAGTTCCATCAGTTAGGAATTAGAGGGAGAAAGAAGCAAAAATTATTGTAAAATTATGGTTTTTCTTATAAAATTAAAAAGGGAAAGCCAATAATGAATTAGGTTCATCCCACCATTATGTATTGAAGGGGAATGATAATTTGTATATATAGACACATACACACACACACACACAGTATTAGTGATTAAAGCCAAGGCCATTTTTTGATTTTGGGGTTTTGTTTGTTTGCTTGCTTGTTTGAGACAGGGTCTCTGTATAGCCCTGGCTATTCTGGAACTCTGTAGTTCAGGCTCGCCTTGAACTCAAGAGATTTGGAAACCAGGGCTGTATTCTTACACAAGACAGATGTTACCCAGGCTGATCTTACACTTAAAATCTTCTTGCCTTAGCCTTCTGAGTGGCTAGGATTATAGGTATGCATACCCACAGCCAATTGCTTTTTGTCATTGCCATCATTATTAGTGTATTTTAAGAGTTTTGGCTTGAGGGTATCACAATAAACTTATGGTTACGAAACGCAGTCTTAATTTTATCATACCTTTGTGTGTTATGTACCATCCTGTAAGTGCTTACTTTTTTATGATTAAATCTGAAGATCCAGCATCTTAGGAAGAGAAAGATTTCTAAAGTATGAATATTCAAAAGTATCATCTATTCTTATAGAAAGGTAGTAGAATAGCTTTGGGATATACATGTTTCCTACAATGTGGTATTTCTTTCCCCTAAGTACTACTTTTGGAAACGAGATGTTTTGCATACAATAAGTAGCTTAATTGGCACCTCAGTCACAGATTTCTTCTGTTTTCAGGAATAGGCTTTGATTTTAAGTGGCCTCATTCTCAAATTCGAGAGATTCACTTACGTCGTTACAACTTAAGAAGATCAGCACTTGAGATATTTCATATTGATCAATCTAACTACTTTCTCAATTTCAAAAAAGAGGTATGGTACCTTTCTGATAATCACAGAGTATTATTTTGGAATAACTTCCAGCTATTGAACTCTAATTGTGTTTTGGACTATATTCCTATCCATTGAAAATATTAAAGGAGAAAATGTATTCTGAGACTAGTCAGTATATAAACTTTTATTGGTATTTGGGGGGGGGGTGTATAGTAGAACATTGAATATCAACCAGTAGATGCCAGACATCTGATTATCTTATAAGCTTAGACAAGCTGTGCATAGTGTGCTTGGGTTTCCTGTTCTCTTCTCAAGAGGACATTATGTCAATATGATGTTTCAGCCTCATGACACTGTGTTTTTTTTTTCAAACTAAATGTGTGGAAGTTGTAGTGTACCTGTAGAAACCACAGGGTAACGTAATAAGAGTCAGTTCTTTCATTCCACAATGTGGTTCCTAAGGATCAAAGTCAAGCAATTAGAATTCCTGGTAGGCACCTTCATCTGCCATTTTATTGTCTCCATGACCTCATTTAAGATTGAAATTTCCAAATACCCCATCTCCAATTATGAATCTGTTATTTGAGGATCAGTTTTCTAAATCATAAACTTTAAAAGAACATATTTAAACCACAGCATCAAGTATAGTAAAGAAATTAAAAGCATAATCCACTGTTGATATGAAATGTCCAGAAGAGTTGAAGTTATAAAACAGGTAGTGGATTAGGATTTTCAAGAAAACAGGGAGTAAGCAGAATTGGAGATAACTGCTAACAAGTTGTGGAGTGGTAAAGATTCTCTGAAGTCGAAAAAAAATTAATAATAATGGCACAACTGTGAAGCAAGAAGAAAATACTATTATTCTTAAAGGATTATGTCTTGATAAAACTGTTAAAAAACCCTTAATCCATATTTGTCTTGACAAGTTTTTAAACTAAACAGTAGTATTTTTTGTAGGTTAGAAACAAAGTATATAGCAGCCTGTTGTCACTTCATTCTCCTAATAGTTATCGAGCAAGATCACCACAAGAATTGTTCAAAGCATCAGGATTGACACAGGTAGGAAAATTTATAGGTTGTTGTTATCATTCGTTTTATATCTCAGAATTTTGTACTGTTTTCTAACTGCTCACAACCATTTATTGATTCATTCATTCATTCATTTACTCATTCATTCATTTGGTTGGTTGGTTGGTTAGTTAGTTAGTAAGTTTGGTTTTGTGGATACGAGTCTGTCTAGCTTTGGCTCACCTGGAACTCATTATGTAGATTAAGTCTGACCTCAGATACACAGAGATTGACACTCTGTCTCCTACATACTGGGATTAAAGGTGTGATCCACCACTCCTGGCCTTTGTTCTTTCATTTATAGTGTGTGTGTGTGTGTGTGTGTGTGTGTGTGTGTGTGTGTGTGTGAGAGAGAGAGAGAGAGAGAGAGAGAGAGAGAGAGAGAGAGAGAGAGAGAGGGAGGAGGGGATTGGAAACAGGGCCCCATGCATGCCAGGCTCTTCTGTGAAGTTCCCTAATCAAGAATATGTTGTTGTCTGAAATAATCCTTGTTTAATAAGATACAGTTAATTTTGCTTTTGAATAAACTTTATTCATTAACTATTGATTTTTCAACTTTATACCTAAGAACAATTGAGCTTCCTATATATAGAAATATATCGCAATATGGATTTCACTTTATAGATTGCAGCATACAAATTTCATTTTTCACTATTCACCATAATTATAACCTTTTGCTTTTGGTCCACAGTGGGTTAACGTTGATTGATAGTCTATCAGGAAAACTCTGATGTATAACTCTACTGTGTATGCACATTAGAAAACTAAATGATTAATAGAAAGGAATGTTTTTTCCTATCTAATCCCACCTCATTTTACTCTGTACAGGTGTTTTTTCTTCTTCAGATAGTTAATCATTCTAAAATCCAATAACCTTAGCTTAGCACATAGGATGTTAAGCTTTAGATGTTAAAGTACTTCCTTCTAGTATGCATAGTTATAAAAGTGTCAAAAGTAGGGTCTTTTTAGAAATTAATTTTTAAGATAAATAAAATATTTAGTTGAAGAAGACAATTTTTCTTCTTTCCCCTCTGTGTTACATGAGACTAAACCCAGAGTATTACACTGCAAGTGCTCTACACCAACCTATGTCCCTAGGCTTTTTTTTTTTAATGGGTTGGTGTATTAGCTAGGGCATCCTCCAACTTGCCATTCTCCTAAATTATACTCTTGAGTAGCTAGAATGAAGCATACACACTATGACACCTGGCAAGGCCTGGCAGAACTTAATTCTTATTTAAGACTTCTCAGAGTATGGTATAATGCTTTTGTTTATTTTTTTTTGCTCTTTGTCTTAGAGACTAATTTTCAAAGGAGACGTTGATTTATCTTTATGTTAAACTTCTTTAGCTCCATCTCATCAATCATGAAGATAATGATTACAAAAAATATGTTGGTTATTAATAATTGTCACATTCTAAGAGGTTACATGATACAATTCTGTTTTTGTTCTTTTTTGTACTTTTCAGAAATGGGTGAATCGAGAGATAACAAACTTTGACTACCTCATTCAAATAAACACAATGGCAGGACGAACCTATAATGACCTTGCACAGTACCCTGTAGTAAGTTTGTATAAATTTCTAAAATTAACTTATACTTTTATAGTGTACAATACTATATTTGATATTTATGCTTTTATTTAGAAAAATGGAGAGGCTTGGGTATAGCTCAGTGGTAGAATATTCTTGTACTATATGTAAAACTCTGGGTTCAATCTCCAGCATTATAAAAGAAACCCTCATGTATAGTACACCTACCCTGCCTTTATGTTTTTTACCTCCATATTACTTTTTCTTCTATGTGAGTGCTGGGAATTGAGTCCAGGTCCTCTGGAAGAGCACTCTGTGCTCTTAACTACTGAGCCATCTCTTCAGTCCAATCCATATTTTTAAAGTATCATAAACATGAAGACTAGTAATTAAAAACTAAAGTCCTATTTGTTTCATTCTATTAAAAACAGCCCAGAAGAATTGAACTGAAATAAACAAATATTAAAATATGTCTTTAAAGGATTCTTAATGGAAAAACTTTGTAGTGATTATCCGTTTTTATCTTTATGAACATTTTATATTTGATGTGGGAATGTTATGTTCTCTTGAAGGAAATCTCTAAAATTATGTCTCTTAGTTTCCCTGGATTTTGCAAGATTATACTTCAGAAGAGTTGGACCTTAATAACCCCACTGTGTTTCGAGATCTTTCTAAACCAATTGGAGTAGTTAATGAAAAAAATGTGAAAGCTATGCAAGAAAAGTAAGTGCTTTTTAAATCTTTTGAGATAGCCATTGTTTGAATTTGTGCTAATTTCAGTCAAAAAACTAAGCATTACCCTTTTTAAATTAAAAAGATTTCTTTTTATTATTTTTTTGAGTATGATTGGATTTTGCGGCATATATTGTGTACATCACACATCACACATGTGCCTACAGAAGTCAGAAGAAAGTGTTGGATCTGGAAATTGAGTTACGAGTCCCTGTGAGCTGCTCTGGGTGCTGGGAATTGACCCCATGTCTTCTAGTAGAGTAGCTAGTGCTCTTAATTGTTAAGCTATCTCATCCGCCCTAAGTGTTTGGGAAAAATAGTTGTTTTTAATGTGTGTGGTTTTTTCTGCATGTATGCATAGTACCTACAGAGGCTAGAAGAAAGGACATCAGAAATTCTAGAACTGGGGTCACAGAGGTTTATGAGCCACCACATGAGTACTGGGAACCAAACCCAGGTCCTCTGGAAAGGACATCATATGTTATCAACCACTGGACGATTTATCCATATCCATGTTACTTTTTATCAAAGCTACTTAAATTTTTTTTTAGTTATTCACAAGGAGGCAAAACACTCATACACTTAAATAAAATTATTTTAAATGTTCTAAAAGCTTGTTTTAGTGATACTTCATTGTTTAGGAAACATGCTTAGAAATTAATTTTTTCCTGTTGTTATATGTGGGGATTCAGATACTTAATTTGATAGTAAAGAATATGACTAAGGATTGACTTTTTAAAGAATACTATGCTTTAAGCAAACTAATATAGATTTAGACTCTTATACTTTTGTTATTAAGGTCGTAAAACTCCACCTTTTTTTTTTAAGGTATGAAACTTTTGAGGATCCAATGGGAACGATTGATAAGTTTCATTATGGTACTCACTATTCAAATTCTGCAGGTGTCATGCACTATCTTATCCGTGTAGAACCGTTTACTACCCTCCACATCCAGCTTCAGAGTGGAAGGTATGCTTAGAATAAAAACCCATTTTTTCTCTGACTATAAAGTTGAGAAGAACTATTCATCTTGATGTCATTTTCTGAATGATAGATTTATGCCTTTTAAATCCTCTACTAGGTTTTAATTTAGAGAAAATCAGCTAAAGTACTTTAAGAACAAGTCATTCCAATTGGTTCAGATATAAGACATTTGAAGATGACTTTTTTTCACTGTTATTGTAGTGTACATTTGGAATTTCTTCAAATTTGAGAAGTCAAGCAGAGATTTATAATTAGATATCAGACCAAAGTTGTTGTCCAGTAGCTGAGAATTTGTCTAACATGTACAGGTCCTGGGTTCAGTTCCAAGTAACAACTCCCTCTTGAAGATATTGCATTAGGGTGATTTAGAGCTAAATCTGAGCCATCCACAGATAGTTCTCAGCAGTGACTACACAATATTTGTGAAGACTAAATAGAGGAAGAAGTTGGGGATTCATAGCAGCCATTTAAACACATCTGTAATACTGCAATAACAACATTATCTGTGGGTATTGTAACTTTCCTATATTTCACATTTTCTTAGTTATTCTAAGGAAACTACATAAATCTTCTACTGTCAGTCTGTATTCTCCAGGTACCTTCCTTGTACGCGTTTTGTTCCTGTTTTGCCTTAGTTCTTAGCATTACCATTTTGTTTTCTCTTCTCAGTCAACATTATACAAATTCTGCCTATTTTATTATCATTGCAAATAACATCTATAGCTAGCCTAAATTCTCTACCACATCTTAATTACAATAAACTTTTATTTTCAACAAGAGACTCTGTCTTTAAGATTATTAAGCATCAGTAAAATGTTGTGCTGACAGGTAAAAATTCATAAGACACAGGAAATTATGATTAGGTTTATGTTGGTTCTTTATAATTTTATGAAGAAATGTGGTTTGACAGAGCTTTAAAATTTCTTCTGTTTGTGCTTTATAAAATACCACCAAGAAAGTACATACAAGAAAATTCAAGAAGGGACTTGTATTTAGAATGTGTAGAGAGCCCTTACAACCAAATACACTGAATTTAAAAATGGAAAAGGGTCTGAATAGCAATTTCTCTAAAGAAAATAGATAGGTGTCTAACAATACAAATTAGGGCAGTATCATTATCATAAAGATGATAAAAAGTTGTTTTCAGATATTAAAAAGGAAGATAAAGAACAGCTGTACTCACATGTAAATTTGAAGGGAGCTTAAAGGTTTTCCGTTTTATGCTTCCTTGTTTTCATTTAGTAGACTGTTGTCTTTCAATCTCACGTGCAGATTTGACTGTGCAGACCGGCAGTTCCATTCCATCCCTGCTACCTGGCAAGCTCTTATGGATAATACATATGATGTAAAAGAACTTATTCCTGAATTCTTCTATTTCCCCGAGTTTTTAGAAAATCAAAATGGTAAGAAATAAAGCGTTTAAAATTTTATTCTACAGGTCCCAGTGAAAAATCCTGAAAAAAATTTTGAGGGCATCTTCTGTAGTACTGTATGATTTATTTAAGTTTTGTTCTGTGTGTAAATTAGTGACAGGATTTAACTGACACCGGAGAAATGACATATAGAACCAAGTCTTACTTTTCAGGGACGTGATACAAGAAACTCAGGTATGAGTCAAATTTGAACTTCTGAGACAGCTTATCTCAGAGTACAATCTTTACTAGAGACATGGACTGCTTTACACTGCCATTGCAAGTCTTTGAGGTAAATAAGGACAAATCCATGAGTAAACTCATATTTTTAGAGTATCATTGCAACTTATTTATCAGTTTATTTATGCTTTTTCTGACTATAACTGCTTTCAGAAATTAATGACCAGCATAAGTAGTTTCAAGAAACCTAGTAATTCACAAAGATTTAAGTGTTCTTTTACCTTTTAAATACTTCTGCTGACTTCTTATTAGTAATATATAAAAGGTGCACATTTAAAATAATGGCTGTGTTGTTGTACTTTTTTATTACTAATTTTTATTGAGCTCTACATTTTTCTCTGCTCTCCTCCCCTCCACCATCTCCCAAGGTCCCCATGTTCCCAATTGACTCAGGAAATCTTTCTTTTTCTACTTCCTATGTAGATTACATCTATGTATGTCTCTCTTATGGTCCTCATTGGACTCTTAAGTTCTCTGGGATTGTGATTTCTGGCCTGGTTTTCTTTGCTTTATCTTAAAAAAAACACTTATGAGTGAGTACATGTAATAACTTTCTTTCTGTTTCTGGATTACCTCACTGAAAATGATGTTTTGTAGATCCATGCATTTGCCTGCAAATTTCAAGATAGCATTATTTTTTTCTGCTTTATAGTACTCCATTGTGTAAATGTACCACATTTTCCTTATTCATTCTTCAGTCAAGGGGCATTTCAGTTGTTTCCAGGTTCTGGCTATGACAAACAATGCTGCTGTGAACATAGTTCAGCACATGTCCTTGTGGCACGATTGAGCATCCTTTGGATATATACCCAAAAGTGGTATTACTGGGTCTTGGGGAAGGTTGTTTCCTAATTTTCTGAGAAATCGCCACACTGACATCCAAAGGGGTTGTACCAGCTTGCATTCCCACCAGCAATGCAGAAGAGTTCCCTTTTCCCCACAACCTCACCAGTGTAAGTTATCATCAGTGTTTTTGATCTTGGCCATTCTTACAGTCATAAGATGGAATCTCAGAGTTGTTTTGATTTGCATTTCTCTGATGACTAAGGATGTTGAGCATTTCCTTAAGTGTAATTCAGCCCTTTTAGATTCCTCTGTTGAGAGTTCTCTGTTTAGGTCTGTACTCCACTTTTTTATTGGATTATTTGTTCTTTGATGACCAATTTCTTGAGTTCTCTGTATATTTTGGAAATCAGACCTCTGTCTGATGTGGGGTTAGTGAAGATCTTTTCCCATTCTGTAGGCTGTCGTTTTGTCTTATTGACCATGTCCTTTGCTTTACAGAAGCTTTTCAGTTTCAGGAGGTCCCATTTATTAATTGTTTCTCTCTGTGTCTGTGCTAGTGAGGTTATATTTAGGAAGTGGTTTCCTGTGCCAATACGTTCCAGTGTACTTCCTACTTTATCTTCTATGAAGTTGGTTTTATGTTGAAGTCTTTGATTCATTTGGACTTGAGTTTTGTGCATGGTGATAGATATGGATCTGTTTTCATTCTTCTACATGTTGCTATCCAGTTATGCCAGCACCATTTGTTAAATATGCTTTCTTGTTTCCATTTGATATTTTTTGCTTCTTTGTCAAAAATCAGGTGTCAAAGGTATGTGGATTGATATCCAGGTCTTCTGTTTGGTTCCATTGGTCCTCCTGTCTGTTCTTATGCCAATCCCAGGCTGCTTTCAGTACTGTAGCTCTGTAGTAGTTTGAAGTCAGGGACTGTGATGTCTCCAGAAGTTTCTTTAATGTACAGGACTGTTTGAAGCTATCCTGGGTTTTTTGCTTTTCCGTATAAAGTTGAATACCATTCTTTCGAGGTCTGTGAAGAGTTTTGCTGGTAATTTGATGGACACTGCATTGAATCTGCAGATTGCTTTTGGTAAGATTGCTATTTTTACAATGTTAATTCTACCTATTCAAGAGCATGGGAGATCTTTCCACTGTCTGGTGTCTTCTTCATTTTTTTTCTTCAAAGATTTAAAGTTCTTGTCATACAAGTCTTCCACTTGTTTGGTTAGAGTTACTCTGAGATATTTTAAGCTATTTGTGGCTATTGTGAAGGGTGATGTTTCTCTGATTTTTTTCTCAGCCCATTTATCATCTGCATGTATCCCTCTACATTATTGAAAGTGTTTATGAGCTGTAGAAGTTCCTTGATAGAATTTTGGGGTCGCTTATGTAAACTATCATATCGTCAGCAAATAGTGGGAGTTTGACTTCTTTTTCTTTCCCCTTGATCTCCTTTTGGTGTCTTATTGCTCTAGCTAGGACCTCAAGAACTATATTGAATAGATATGGAGAGAGTGGACAACTCTCTGAAATCTCAAAATGGTGGATTACATTGACAAATTTTTGTGCTGAACCATCCCTGCATCTCTGGGATGAAGCCGACTGGATCATGGTGGATCATGGTTCTGAAGTGTTCTTGGATTTGATTTGCCAGTACTTTATTTAGTATTTTTGCATCAATGCTCATGAGTGAGATTGGTTTGTAATTCTCTTTTTTAATAATGTCTTTTTGTGGTTTGGGTATCAGGGTAATTATAGCCTCATAAAAATGTCTGGCAGTGTTCCTTCTGTTTCTATTGTATGGAATAATTTGAGGAGCATTGGTATTAGTTCTTTGAGACTCTTGTATAATTCTGAACTGAAACCATCTTGTCCTGAGCATTTTTTGGTTGGGAGACTTTTGATGACTGTTTCTATTTCTTCAGCTGTTATAATTGTGTTTAATTTGCTTATCTGGTCTTGATTTAATTTTGGTAAGTGATTTTATCCAGACAGAAAGTTGTTCATTTCCTTTAAATTTTCCAATTTTGTGGAGTACAGGTTTTCCAAATATGACCTGATGATTCTCTGTATTTCCTCCGTGTCTGTTTTTATGTCCCCCTTTTCATTTCTGAGTGTGTTAATTTGGATATTCTCTCTCTGCCTTTTGGTCAGTTTGTATAAATGTCCATTTTGTTGATTTTTGTGGAAGAACCAACTTTTTGTCTCATTGATTCTTTGTATTGTTTTCTTTGTTTCTATTTTGTTGATTTCAGCTCTCAATTTGATTATTTCCTGTCATCTAGTTCTCTTGGGTGAGTTTACTTCTAACATTTTCAAATGTTCTGTTAATTCACTAGTGTGGGATTTTTCCAGCTTTTCTATTTAGGCATTTAGTGCTATGAACTTTCGTCTTAATACTGCTTTCATTTTCATTCTCCTGAAGTTATATTTTAAGTCATTTCCTTTTGCTTCATATATATTTGGTTGTTCAAGTCTTGCTGTTGTGTCTTTAGGTTTTACTGGTGTCATGTTCTTCTTTGTGGTGTTGGTTGCGTGTGTTCTTTCCTTTGCTACTCTTTTTTTTTTTTTTTTTTTTTTTGGTCTAATAGGTGTGGTTGGGGCTGTCTGTGATTCTGTTGATTAGTCTTCTAGGTGCCAGTGAATCCAAGGCTCAGATGGTTGTTCCTTGTGGTACAGTCAGTGCCACAGTTCTGATTATCCCGTTGATCACTCCCTGTGTTCCTCAAGGTGGCTCAGCACTCCAGGGCTCTGCTCTGCTCCCTTGTAGTTTGCTGTCTCAGGCCTGTTCTAGCCTAGGTTGTTGGCTCAGACCTGTTTCTTTAAATGTCCCTGTTCTGGATCCATTCCTGCAGACATCCCTGGCTTGGGGTTAGTCCTGCAAAGGTCTCTGGCTCCGTTCTACTCCCTCAGAGGTCCCCAACTCAGTGTGCCCAGACCCATGGAGTATCTGGCTCAGGCTTATTCCCTCAGATGTCACAGGCTCAAGAGGTTTCTAGTCCTGCCTACTCCCTTTGACATCCCAGACCTACATGCAAACCTGTCTCGGGCCTAGTTCCTCAGAGGTCCTAGACTCATGCCTAGACCCACAGGTTCTCCGTAGGTCTTCTCCCTTGAAGTCCCACATTCAGGTCCAGACCCGCAGAGGTGTCTGTCTCTGGCACACTCCCTCAGCGTTTGCTCCCCTGTACCTATTCCTGTGGAGTTCGCTGCTATGGCCCAGATCGCTGTGCCAGTCCCTGCTCCCGCAAATGACCCTGCTCTCCTGGAGTTCACTGTAGGTCTCCTCTGGCCCGGGTCACTGGCTTAATCCTGCTCTTTTAGGAATTGCTCTCAGACCCACTCTGGTCTAGGTTGCTCTGTTGTTGCACTTTTTAAAAATTGGGCTTTTGGACTAGAAATGCATGATGATAATTAAATTTTTAAATATCCAAGAATTTTTTTTTCTGTAGTGTTATTTTACTTGATTACTACTCCTTTTTTTGTTTGTTGTTTTTTGTTTTTTGAGGGCATTTTGACCTTGCTCTGTAGACCAGGCTGGCCTCAAATTCACAGATATTCAAGTCCTGGGACTAAAGGCATGCACCACCACCATTTGGCTTTTATTACTTTTGTGTGTGTAAGGTACTGGAGATTGAACACAGAGTCTTGCAGTCTTGGTTGGCACACACTCCACAACCAAACTGCTTCCCTAACCTTACATTTGTTTTTAAAGCACATAAATTTGCATGATTTGGGGGTATGATTTATGTAGATTATCAGACTGGAATTTAATAAAACCATTGGGTATTTGGGATAAGAAGAGTAATTGGGGTGAATTTGGATGAAAAACTTCAGGTACTCTTTGCTCAACAATTCATTATATTTAGGACCCAATTGCTGCCCTCAGCTGTATGACCGTGTAGTACCTGTGTGTAACTGTAATTATATAATTGCTTGATAAGAACCTGAGCAGGAGAAAACAAATATATAATCTAATGATAATAAATAGCTAGGAATAACTAGCAATAAAACCAATACAAAATTGCACAATGAAATTTCAGTGTTTTCTGTAATAAAAGATTAGAGAAAATTTAATTTCAGGTTTATAGTATCATCTTTGTCAAAATTCTTCCTGTCTTTTCACTCTGTTATTCTGAATATTTTGCCTTTGTTCATGGCTAGTCCTTCTAATTGGAACAAATTACTGAAGTAGCTTAAGCATAGTAGGTAGAAACAACAGCGTCTTACAAAGATGGGGAACGTTGATCTGTTGTGTCCCTCTTAAGTATAACCCTTATGACGTCATTCTTTAGAACTGTGTCATATGCCACCCTGTAAAGTAATCACATGGAATAGGTATCACATGTAGGGCAGATGAAATGAAAGTTCTGCAAGTAAATTCAAAGGAAACTGACCGTGAAGTGGACAAAGGACTGTAGCTGCTGTGCGGTGGCCACTGACCAGAAAGCCTAGCACTCTGCGCTCCCTGTCACCCTTTTTCTGTCCTGTGTGTTTTTATTGGAGTTAGTCATGGGTAGGAACTGTCACCTTCAAGTTACGCCCCTCCCACCAAGCATGTCCATTTTAATCCTCTGGGGATGCTTTCGGGAACTTTTTCTTTTTCTTTGCACTCTTTGTGGCACTAGCAGCAGCTTCAGGTTCCTCAGAAGAAAATTTCCTTTTCTTGGGGATGCTGGGGCTTGCTGCCTCTTCTGGATCCCTGACCACTTCCTCCTTCAATGAGGATTTTTTCCTCTTGGGAAGACTTAAGCTGCTAGTAGCCATCTCTTGAGGGTCACTGGCCAACTCTTCCTTGGGAAAAGCTTTTTTTTCTTACCTTTAAATCTTATCTAGACTTGGGAAATGTAATATTTCAAGGCAGTACACTGTTATTTGAAGACTAGCATTTAAAACCGTTTTTTTTTAAAGGTCTTTTGTGTTAACATTTTCCTTCTCACAGTATGTGAACAAGAAAACCTCATACTTGAGAAGGTTCTGTCACATGTCATGGTCAGCTCTAATAGCAAGTATCTTTGTGGAG
Source organism: Alexandromys fortis (assembly GCF_014885135.2). Classification (NCBI taxonomy): domain Eukaryota; kingdom Metazoa; phylum Chordata; class Mammalia; order Rodentia; family Cricetidae; genus Alexandromys; species Alexandromys fortis. The sequence goes on along the minus strand of NW_026067966.1, from coordinate 13,731,920 downwards.
TAGAGGATATAAGGTGTTATTCTTCCATAAAACAAAACTCTCAGTGAGTGAGTTTAAGGTATAAGTTACACCAAAGTTTTAAAGAACCATTTTCCATTTTTAGTGTAAGAATTATTAATATTCTATTTTAAGCCAATTAAAGTGAGGATTGTAGTGCCTTTACTGTTCTTTTTCTTTTTCATTTGTGTGTGTGTGTCTGTTCCCATGCCCATGTACTTACATGTGGAGGAGTGTGTGTGTGTGTGTGTGTGTGTGTGTGTGTGTGTGTGTGCATGTGCATGCATTTATATGCAGAAGCCAGAAGTCAATGTCTTTAATCCCATTCCACCTTAACTTTTTGAGACAAACTGGGTGGACTTCCCAGTAAACCCATAGGATTCTGATCTCCACACCCAGCTCTGTAGTCATTATTATGAGATACTCACTGTATGTGCCTTATGTGAGAGATGGAAATCCAAATTTAGATATTTATGATTAAGTCACTGAAATTTACCCACTGTCTCCCAAGTTCTAAGAAAAAGAATTCTTACTTAGATGTACCTTCCAAAAATGAATTTTAAAATACTTTATGTAGTTTAATTGATGAATAAAGTATACTGCAATAGATAGGCTAAAGTATTTTTCTAGTTATAGACCCTCTTTTATATTTGTTTTACATCACTTGATTAAGTCTAAAATGATTCTGGTATTTTTATTTTTGTGTATTAGAATTTAATCTGGGTCACCTACAAGTTTCTCAAGAATTGGTAAATGATGTCATTCTTCCAAGATGGGCTAAGTCAGCTGAAGATTTTATTTATAAACACAGAAAAGCTCTGGTAAGATTTTTGTTGTCTCTCTACTAAGTCTAAAAATATAGATGTGTTTTTCAAAGATAAGTTAAAGTGTCCTTTTTTCTCTATTAATTTGTTATCTGCAATATATATTACTGTTCTAAAAATACAATATAGTAATTTAATCTTAGGATATAAATTTTGTGATACTATATGAATATGTACCAAAATATAGGTTTCTAACTTTTTCTGTTTTTAATAATAGCTTATAATGGTATATATACAAATCTACTTATAAATAACAATTATCAGTATCTAAGATTTTCAGTCTTAGATTTTTTTTCTTGAACTGACAAGTTTTAGACAAGTATTACAAAAGAAACAACCACAAAAATGCACTCTGTACCTCTTATTTAACTCTCTTAGATTTGGGGGAAAGTTAGTAGCTTTCTTGTGTTGTTTTGTTCACCCACTATACTTGGGGACATTTTGGAAATTTTGATTTTTGGATTAGCTGATAAATCCTCTGCAAATATTTTAAAATCTGAGAAAATCTGCAGTTCGAATTTGGCCTAGTCACAGTTTCGTAGGAGGCTGAAACCTGAGTCCATGACTTTGAGGACAGCCTGAACAACGTGGTATGAACTTGTCTCAAAGCAAAGCAAAGCAAACAGCAACAAGCAAAATCTCAAACACTTGTAACCCAAATCATTTTACCTAAGGGATATTCAGCTGTAATTAACATTCCAGTTCTCTCTGTGTGTGCTGTATGGATTGCTATTCTGTTTACCCAGCTGCAATAATTTAATATTTTGCCATTTCTGGTTTTTTTTTTTTCATTTCAGTTAAGCATTGTAGTGAGGAGCTGTGGGCCACTTCCCGCCACTCAGCTCCCAGCCACTGGCTAGCTTTACCCAAAATAATTACAGAGAAACTGTATTCTTTTAAACATTGCCTGGCCCATTAGTTCCAGCCTCTTATTGGCTAACTCTCACATCTTGATTAACCCATTTCTAATAATCTGTGTAGCATCACGAGGTGGTGGCTTACCAGGAAAGATCTTAACCTGTGTCTGTCTCGGAGAGGAGAATCATGGTGACTGCCTGACTTGGCTTCTTTCTCCAGCATTCTGTTCTGTCTTCTCCGCCTAACTAATTTTCTGTCCTATTAAAGGGCAAAGGCAGTTTCTTTATTAACCAATAGACAGATGACCCTCCTCCATCAAAGCATGTCTACATTTTTAATTTTTTTCTGAAAGATACCCAAGTTCCAATAAAACTAGCCTATCCAAAATACCACTTAAAAAGTCTTAAGCGTGTTTAGGTAAATTACCAAATTGGAACTGAAGGAATACTGTGAGTTAGTTTACTATTGATAATTGTTACTGTCTCACAGCACTGTTTACTGAGCAGTACTCCTCTTTAAAAAAAATAAGTGTTCAAGTGTTTTGCTTACATGTATGTCTATACATTGTGTGTGTGCAGTGCCCAACAAGGACAAAAAAGGAATCAGATATCCCGGACCTGGCGCCACAGATGTCTGTCAGTCATTGTGGATTGTTAGTCGTCCTGTGGGTGGTGGGACTTGAACATGCTTTCTCTTGAAGAGCAGCCAGTGTTCTTAACTACTGAGCCTTCTTTCAGTTTCTCCCCCCCCCCCCCAAGACAAGGTTTCTCTGTGTATCCCTAGTTGTCCTGGAACTCGTACACTAGGCTGATCTTGAATATCTGCCTGCCTATGCCTCCTAAGTGCTGAGATTAAAGGCATACACCACCATCTCCCTGCTACTCCATGCCCTTTCTAAAAAGCATGAATTTAGGTTACAGTTGGAAGATACCTATGTTAATTATTAAATTTGTTCTCTCTCTAGGAGTCTGAGTATGTTTCTGCTCATCTTCATGAATGGATAGACCTGATTTTTGGCTACAAACAAAGAGGACCAGCTGCAGTGGAAGCACTCAATGTCTTCTATTACTGTAGTTATGAAGGTGTGAGCCTAACTACTTCTTCTTTTGTAGTACTTTGGGAGATTTAGGGTTTATTAGTTATGCATGGTATTTGGGCCTAGATACTTAACATAAAAAAGAGTACATCAACAAAATAGCTTCTTAGTTGCAAGGTTATGAAACTGCCACTGTTTCAGTTTTGTAATAGTAGTTTATGATTATATATGTGTATATATATTCCATGCATATAAAATCTAATTATATATACATATATTATATATGTGTGTGTTCCATACATATATATGGAAATCTAATTATAGATGCCTATTATCACCATATCTTTTGGTCTCTTATTTGAGAAATCAAATTTCCTATTTAATCAAGTCTTACATTGAATATTGCAGGTTATATTTCTAGTAAACTTTGAAAAAAAGTGCTTAGCATTTCCAGTATATAAATTCTTCTAATAGCATTAGCTTACTATCAAAACTGTCTTCTGACAGCTTTGGGTAGAAAATATTCTCACTTACACAAGGAGGTTGAAGGTATATTTAAGGTGGTCTCCCACACTGGTTCTTCCCCTTATTTAAACAGGGCCTCTCACATGTATCCACATACATATGTGCATATACACACAAATGCATACACACAAATAAAAGTAGGTAATGTAACTAGAAAATTACTTTCTGGTGAGAAGTTGAAGACTGATATTATGTTTAAAATATGTTCATCAATCCTTAATATATTTATCAGAATCATGCTAGTTTGCTTTTCTCCATAGTAATTACTTCTTGCTTTAGGTGCTGTAGATCTTGATGCCTTAACAGATGAAAAGGAAAGAAAAGCCTTAGAAGGGATGATTAACAATTTTGGACAAACACCTTGTCAGCTGTTAAAGGTAAGCTGTGTAAGCTGTCAACAGCTTAGGGCAGTTGTTATCAATGTCTTGGTTAAGGTTTACTATTGCTGTGAGGAGACACCATGACCACAGCAATTCTTATAAAGAAAACGTTTAATTAAGGGGCTGGCTTGAGGTTCAGTCCATTGTGGTGGTGAGCATGCCAGCATGCGGGCAGATGTGGTACTGAACCTGAGAGTCCTACATCTTCACTTATAGGAAATCTACTGACAGTCACACTGAGAGAAACTTAAGAAAATAAGGCCTCAAAGCCTGCCCCAACAGTGGTACTCTTCCAACAGAGGTGTGGCCCAGATTGAGTGCCCTTCACCCCCCAGGTCTGAATTAAAGGTGTGTGCCATCCAGCCTCTTCCAACAAGACCATACTTCCTAATAGTGTCACTCTATTAGCATATCAACCTTCCTAATGCTGTGACCCTTTAATATAGTTCCTCATGTTATGGTGACCCCAACTATAAAATTATTTTCATTGCTACTTCGTAACTCTAATTTTGCTGTTATAAATTGTAATATAGGTATTTTTGGAGATAGAGCTTTAGTAAAGGATTCACAACCCACAGGTTGAGAACTGCTAGCTTAGAATGATGTCTCATGTATTCTGAGGTTTGAAGAATGGTAGAGTCCTTGAGTAATTGTAGTTGAGAGGATTTGGTTTATGGGATTGCATTTATCCTGTATTAAGTTGTAATGTACTCATGTAATTGAGACTCCTGATGATAATTGATAATTATCATGAATGATAATTGAATCTCCAAGGAATAGTACTGCTGTTGTTTTAAAAGATTTTAGTAATTTAAAACTTAGAGAACTGGGCTGGAGAGATGACTCAGTGGTTAAAGCACTGACTGCTCTTACAGAGGTCCTGAGTTCAACTCCTAGCAACCTCTTAGTGGTTCACAGCCATCTGTAATGGGATCTAATACCCTCTTGTGGCATGCAAGCAAACATGCAGACAGAGCACTTATACATTTAAAAAAATAAAATTAAATAAAATACCTTAGAGAGTCATTGTCCACAATTAAGAAAAAATATTAATAAACTATCACTTAAAACTAAGTAAATTTGATTGTTCCTGTTTAAGTAAGAAAAAAAACTGAAGAAGGATCTAGTTATAAAGCCAGATGTCTTGGCACATACTTGTACTTCCAGATACTCAAGAGGCAGGGTGGGAAATTATGAATTCTAGGGTAGTTTAGGTAACATCTTAAAAAGTTCACTAATGCTAAATGTTTTCCTGTACTTGTACAGTGCCCTGGATATGATTCCCAGCATTAAGGGGAATGGGAATCTCCATTTATATAATCAGTTGTTCATAAGTCACAGAAGAATTAAATTTTAACCCCCCCCCATGTGTGTTATGTATAGAAACATGTAAGTATGGGACCAGAGGTCAAATATCTAGTGTTCTTTGCAGGAGATGTCCACTTTGTTTTTTGAGACAGAATCTGTCAGTGGACCTGGAGTTCGCTAGTGAGTACAACGGATATTTCTGTCTTTCCCTCCCCAGTACTGGATTACAAGTATACCCTTTCCTGCTCAGTTATTTTCATAGATGCTGAGGTCAAGTTCAGGTCCTCATACTTGGACAATAAGTAGTTTACTAACTGAGCTATCTCCCCAGTCTTGTGTTTCTGAATATCATATACAGTATATCATTAAAACTGTTCATATGTTGACATTCCTTCTATATGTAAGATTTTAAGCTATTGAAATCATTCCATAAATAGTACTTATCACCTAGAGCCTAAACCCAATGTTAAGATTCATAAAATATGTATAATACATTATCAAATTATTAAACACTGCTATGTTTTCTTATACTGGTATGTGAATATAAATTGTTATCTTCCTAACTGCCACTAATTAATAAAAATCAGTCCAATATTTCAGAAGCTGTCATCGTTGTTAGCATGAATTAAGAACAAAGAATAAATAATAAACTGGATGGTGGTGGTAAACATCTTTAATCCCAGTACTCAGGAGGCAGAGTCAGGCAGATCTCTGGGATCTCTGTGAGTTCAAGACCAGCCTGGTCTGAGTTCCAGGACAGCCAGGGCTATTACACAGAAAAACTGTCTCAAAAGAAATTAATTAAATTTTTAAAATATCCCATTTATTAAGTACTTTCTTGCTTAGACACTGTGCATTATTTTCTGTAATTTGTAACAGTAATGATACAATCTTCATTTTTTAAATTCGTAAATCAAGACCAGGATGATGGTTCAGAGGGTAAAAGTACTTGCTCTGCAAGTCTGATGACCTGATGCTTTGACCTTGCATGGCTTTAAGGATTGACTTAACTGGGGCAAGAGGGTAATGAACAAATGACAGACACACATTCAGAAAAGGTGGGATGCAGAGGAACCAGCTTTCTGCAGGTCAGAGAAACTGGGAGCGAGATGCAGAATCAGTGAGAAAATCACACAAGCTTCTTCTTTCTGAGGGATTTAAGTTTCTGTTTTATTATTCTTTCTGTCCTTCTTCCACTCTAGTCTTCTGTTCTTCTGCCCTGATGTTTCCCTTCTTTATCTTTTCAGTTGTTTCCCTTTCTACATTGTTTTTTTTTTCCTGATTTTATCCTTTTACTTCTTATTCTGATATTTGCCTTATATCTTTGTTTTCCCTTTCCTTACAGTAAACTATGCATGGTAGCATATGCCTGTAATCCCAGCACTCAGGAGAATCTTGAGTTCAGGATCACTATGTAGAGAGTTTGAAGCCATTGGGGATGCAGAGTGAAATCTTGTCTCATACATTAAATGAAAAAGAAAAGGCAAAGTTACAGAACAAGCTGGGCCTAATGGTAAAATCCTGTAATTCTCCCCATTCAGGAGATTCATGAGTTCAGTGCTTGCTTAAGTTATAAAGTGAGTTTAAGGCCACCCTGACCAAGTTAAGTGAGGCCCTGTCTCAAAGAGAAAAGTTTAAAAAGGGTGGAGGGAATATAGTGCAGTGGTAGATTCAGAATCAAACAGAACTCTAGGTGGAGCTCTGATTGCATCAGCTCTACCTTTTGTTGTATTTTTCTAGACATGGTTTCTCTGTGTAGCCCTGGCTGTCATGGAGCTGAGTCTGTAGACTAGCCTGACCTCAAACTCACTGAGATCTGCCTGCCTCTGCCTCCTGAGTTCTGGCATTAAAGATATGTGCTACCACCACCAGACTTCAACTCTACTTTTTAAATTATTATTATAAGAACAGTACTGATATACTGGTTGGCAGGGCAGTTATCCTGCCCTATTTGTTCATGTTTGTGGAGGTCAGAGTGTGGAAATGCTGATCTTTTACTGGCCTAGAATTTATCAAGTAGGCTAGCTGGCTAACCACCTTGGCTGGCCTTTTTTAAAACAGGATTCTGTAAATTGAACTCAGGTCCTCATGTTTGTTTCTAGGCAAGTACTTTAGTAAGCCACCTCCCTCATACTAGTTTTTATTGTGATTTAAAAATATTATAAAAGGGGCTGAGGTTGTATTTTAGTCCAGGAATGTTGGCTTATTATGCGCAGTGTCCAAGATCAGCCCCATCCCCACAAACACAGAAGAGAAAACCAGGCAGTTAGGACTCTCAGCCTGTAATTTAAAATAAAGTTGTTTTTACCTAAGTATTAAAAGGTACACATTTACATGACATCTATTTCCTACTATCTAAAATTTTGTAATAGAATCAAAAGAATCAAACTCGAGCTCCCTGATTTGTTCTTTTTTCTTTCTGAGATGAAGTGTTACTATGTAGCCTGTACTGCCTTGACACTTTAGCTGACCTCAAACTCAAATTCCTCCTGCCTCAGTTTTCTAAGCACTTGGATGGTCAGAATTGGTGATTATCTGGTAGAATTCTCACCTGTAAGAATTCTCACCTCTAACATATACCTGCTTGCAGATATTTTTGCCATAAATATCTGCAAAAATCCCATTTAGAAGGACAACTCTAATACATATCAATTGTGCCCCAGAATAGTAAAAAGGTATTTAATAACTTATCAGTATGTTTTACTAACATTAATTTACTTAATTCTGTATCTGCAACTTGAAAGGTAGGAAAAAATAATCTGTAAATTATGCAGTCATGTATATAATTTGATTTTGATAGTTTTTACATTTTGATCAGTCTTTTAGGAATTATATACTACATCTTAAAGTTTGAATGTTAAGTGCTTCATTAATTTTACCAAAAATTTATTAAACATCCGTCAAGTTTGAGATACACCTGCTGCCAAGGCTGATGACATGAGCTCAGTCCCCATGTCAACATGGTAGAAGAAAGAGAATTGACTCCTGCATGTTGTTCTTTGACCTCCACACATGCACAATGACATGTATATAACCACATATACACAAAAAATAAGTTAAATGGAATTTAGAAAGATTCCTATAGGCTGAATGGGAAAGACTGATCATAAACAACCAATGAATACTTAATAAAAAAAAGAAACAAGAAATCTTAAATAAATGATGAAAGAGCATGTGAAAAAAATCATTCTGATCTAGAAATGCAAGAGTGATATCAGTAAGAAAAATTTAAAGTAGAAATGAGATGTCTGTAGAAGAGGATGGATGGCAAATTTGCTGGGGTATAGGCTAAGCCATGGCCTGGAGTTAACAGTGCCTAATATGCATTCTATTATAGCACAGTCCACTGAGTTGAGCAGGTTTTCATGTAACTCTGTCATTTTTCCTTAAAATTATTTTGAAGGAACCCCACCCTCCAAGATTATCAGCAGAAGAAGCCATACAAAAGCAAACCAAAACAGAAATCTCAACCCTCAACCTCTTTCAGCATCTCACTGAATTGAAGTCATTTTTTATAGAGGTAATACCCAGCTTGGTAATATCAGAGACCTTTCTCCAGTTCTCTGTTTGTGCATGTGTGTGTAGATATGCTCATCTATGCCTATAGGTGTATCACTTGTGTGGGGTGCTTCTCTGTACCTGTAATTGTACTACTCATTTGTGAAAAACCCTCCGCCGTTTATTTATTTATTTATTTATTTACATCCCAACTGCAGTTTCCCCTCCTCTCCTCCCAGTCCATCCCCCAAACTCCCTCTGCCCCCCTCTTCTACCCCCATCCTCTTCTTGTCCATTTCTATTCAGAAAAGGGCAGGCCTCCCATGGGTATCAACAAAGCATGGTATATCAAGTTGCAGTAAGTACCTCCCCTTTTATTAAGGCTGAGCAAGGCATTCCAGTATGAACTGTAGGGTCCCAAAAGCTAGCAAGAGTTGATGACTTCCCCCACTCCCACTGTTAGGAGTCCCATTAGAAAACCAAGCTACAAAACTGTCACCTATATACAGAAGGCCAAGGTCAGTCCCATGCAAGCTCCATGGTTGTCAGTTCAGACGCTGTGAGCCCCTATCAGCCCAGGTTAGTTGATTCTGTGTGTTTTCTTGTGATGTCCTTGACCCCTTTGGCTTTTACAATCATTCCTCTGTCCAGCAGGATTCCCTGAGCTCGGCCCCATGTTTGGCTGTGGGTGTGTGCATCTGTTTGCATCAGTTTCCTGATGAAGCCTCTCTGATTGCCATTGGGGTACTCACCAGTCTATGAGTATAGCAGAATATCATTAGGAATTATTTCATTGACACTTGTTTTTTTCTCCAGTCATGTTTGGTTCTATCCTAAGTCCCTGGGTCATCCAGCCTCTGGGTCCTGGCATTCCAGACAATGCATGTCAAGGCGGGCTCACTCTTGTGACATAGGTCTCAGACGGAGAGTCTTCGGTTGGCCAATCCCACAATCTCTGTGTCATCCTTATCCCAGTACATCCCATAGGCAGGGCAGACTGTAGGTTGAAGGTTATGGGTTGATGTCTTGCCTGGTCACAGATCGTGGCCAGTTCAGGCTACTATTACTTGTAGTCTTAGCTAGAGTCATCTTTGTAGATTCCTGGGAGTTTCTCTTGCACCAGGTTTCTTTCTACCCTACCCCCAAAATGCCACCCAATTTCAGTCTCTCCCACTACTCTTTTTGCCCACACCTCATCCCACCTGTTTCCTCCCTTTCTCATGCCTACTGGACCCCATTCCACCCTTGAAATCTATTCTATTTCCTTTCCAAGGGAGACCAATGCATACCGTCTAGAGCACTCCTTGTTATCTAGCCCCTCTGGGTGTGGGGATTATAGTCTGGTTATCCTTTACTTTGCAGCTAATATTCAAGTTTAAAGTAAATGCATACCATGTTTGTCTTTCTGGGTCTGAGTTACCTCACTCAGGATGATTATTTCTAGTTCCATCTGTTTCCTGCAAATTTCATGATGTCATTGTTTTTTACTGCTGATTAATATCCATTGTGTAAATGTACCACATTTTCTTTATCCATTCTGTCAGTTAAGGGGCATCTAGGTTATTTCCAGATTCTGCCTATTACAAATAAAGCTACTGTGAACACAGTTGAGCAAATATCTTTGTGGTGTGATTGAGCATCATTTGGGTATATGCCCAAGATTGGTAAAGCTGGGTCTTGGAGTAGATCAATTCCTAATTTTCTGAGAAACCACCATATTGATTTCCAAAGTTTGCCCCTACCATCAATGGTTGGAGTGTTCACTTTGTTCCACATCCTCTCCAGCATGAACTGTTACTTGTGTTTTTTGATCTTAGCCATTCTGACAGGTGGAAGTTGTTGTCTCAGAGTTGCATTTCCTTGATAGCTATGGATGTTAAACAGTTTCTCGGCCATTGAGAACTCCGTTTATATCTGGACTCATTTTTAAATTGTATCATTTGTTTGGTTTTTTTTTGTTGTTGTTGTTGCTCTTTGTTTTTTTTTTTTTAATGCCTAGTTTCTTGAGTTCTTCAGATATTTTGGAAATCTGCTCTCTGTCGGATGTAGGCTGTATACCCCAGAGGAGTATAGCTGGATCTAGAGGTAGATCGAGTCCCATCTTCCTGAGAAACTCTACATTGATTTTCATAGTGACTGTACAAGTCTGAACTCCACCAGCAATGGAGGAATATTCCCCTTGCTCCTTATCCTCCCCAGCATAAACTGGCACTTGAATCATTGATCTTAGTCATTCTGACATGTATAGGATGAAATCTCAAAGTCATTTTGATTTGCATTTCCCTGATGTCTAATGACCATGTTGGATTGGTCTTTTCAGCATCTAAGGAGATGATCATGTGCTTTTTGTCTTTCAAGTTGTTTATTTGGTAGATTACATTTATCAATTTATTATTACTGAGAGAACTTTCTTTTCAATTCCAGTCTACTTAATGTTCTGGATGTTTCTTGTATCTTGATAGATGTCTTCTTCTTTAGGTTAGGGAGATTTTAGTCCATGATTTTGTTGGAAATATTTTCTGTGCCTTTGACTGCATTCCATTTTCATCTTCTATTCCTATATTCTTAGGCTTGGTCTTTTAGTGTCCCAGATTTCATGAATGTTTTGTGTCGGGATTTTTTTTTTAAGATTTAACATTTTTTTCTTTGACTGTAATATCCATTTTTTCTTCGTGTCTTTAGTGCCTGAAATTCTCTCTTTCATCTTTCATATTCTGTTGGTGAGGCTTGCTTCTGAGGTTCCTATTTGAGTACCTAAATTTTTCATTTTTAAAGTTCCATGAGTATGAGTTTTCTTTATTAATTCTATTTTTATTTTCTTGTTGTTGGGCCTCATGAGGCTTGGGCATGAGGCCCAGTGTAACTTCCTAAGCCTAACTTGAGTTTGGTGAGGCTTAGTGTAACTTCCTGAGCCTAGCTCAAGTTTGGAGACCTGTTTGGGTACTCAACCTAGGCCCGTCTCTGCTCAGCCACCGCTAACATGGCAGAACATTATTGACCCTTGTTCCTTGCTTTGCCTCGACCCATCCAGGCTTCCCACCCCCTGTCTCAGCCTATATAAGTTCCTGCCTAATGCAATTAAACAAGATTGTGCTTTGACAGACTTTTTTGACAGACCCAACTCAGTGTGTATGTGTGTGTGTGTGTGTTTCTTCCCAGTGGCTAGCAGGGAGGACCGTTTTTGAGGGATTTGTTCCTTTTCTCTTTAAGGATCTTCATTATATAAAGGAAAATTTTTTTTTCTTGTGCTTCAACTGTTTTGCAATATTCAGAGTTTGGTGTGATACAGTTGCTGGTCTCTAGTCAAGATATTATCCTGTTATTTTGTTTTTTTACAGGTATCTGGGTTTTGGAAGATGGTAATTCTAGATGCTGATACCTGGTGTTGTCTTTGTTGGGTGGATGGATGGATAGTTTGTCCTTGGTTTCTGTTTCCTTCTCTGGTTCTTGTGGCGACTCTGTGTTGCCTGGTGGGGAATTCCTCTGGGATCCTAATAGATGCAGTCACTGGGGGGTTCTAGATAAAATGTGTTTCTAGGTATTGGGAGCTGACACTTAGGAATGGAAATGGCCTGACAGGGGCACTGAGGGAGTCCACAGGAGGGAGGAAAGCAAGGCGTTCCAGCCAGGACCTGCTTTATCCCCCAGCAATGGGAGCAGAGAATTTCTAGGTATTGGGAACTGACACTTAGGTGTGGGGATAGAGTACAGAGGAGCTATAGCAAGGTGTTCCACCAGGATCTGTTTAGCCCTCTGGGAATTAGGGCAGAGGGAGGAATTGGAGGAATGGAGGTGAGAGTAGCCTTCTTGTTCCCAGGGAATGATTACTAGGGTTGGAGGCTGGGATACAGCAGTGAGGGGGGGGGGAGTTAGGAGGGGAAGATCTGTGTGATCCACTGGAGATGGGGGAAGAGTGTGGAGGCAGGATGCAGCAGGCAGTCTACAGAGCTGGGGGTGACGTAGGGTCTGAGGGAGAGCTCGAGGTCTACAGTTAGCCTTCTTGCTTCTCTGGCTGGGGTCACAAATGACTCTTGGTTCACAATTTGACGAGAAAGGCAGTTTTTATGAATTTTATAACATTGGATTTTATAACATTATTAGTTCTTATAGACCTCTTAGAATAATATTTGTGGGGGCTAGAGAGGTGGCTCAGCAGTTAAGAGCATTGCCTGCTCTTCCAAAGGTCCTGAGTTCAATTCCAAGCAAGCACATGGTGGCCCACAACCATCTGTAATGAGGTCTGGTGCCTTCTTCTGGCCTGCAGGCATACACACAAACAGAACATTGTATACATAATAAATAAATATTTTTTTAAAAAAAGGTTCAGGAATTCAAGGTCATCCTGGGCTACACGGGACCTTATCTAAAAAAAAAAAATCAGAGTAGGATAATATTTGTTACATGGCTTATATATTCAATAAGTGTTATCTGTCATTTTTTAACAATAAACACATCAGAAAAATAATTCAAATTATTGTTATTTTGTATTGGGATAAGATGATGGCAATTGTTTCCTCAGAATGATATTCATTTTCAGGTCATAATGTATGATTTTCATAAAATAGGACTTTCAGAAAGAACCTCAGTTAACAAAATATATTAATGTTTTTGATGTAAAGCCAAAATATTTTTCTATAAATTATAAACAACTTTCTCATTTAATTTATTACATCTGCATTATGTTTGTTTCAGTATAGCAGAGACAAGGAAAGATCCTAAATTGCTGTTCTAAATGATTTCTGCTCCTTGGCATCTACATCCACTTACCAACAGAGTACTGGCATAGACAGTTCAGGTGTGCTAGCTATTCAAACGTGGCATGTAATTATTTTCTCACATTTTATATTAAATTATTACATGATCAGGTAGAGTAAAATGAAGTATTATAGGTATTATCCCTGTTTAAAAAATTAGAAATTTTTAATTTGTACCTAATCAGTGAACAGAACCAGCCATTAAATATCTTTTATTTTACAGGGAATTAGTGATGGTATTCCTCTATTAAAGGCCATCATCCCCCAAAATCAATCTCGTTCTTTTATGTCTCAAGGCAGCCCTGAGTTACTGGTAAGTTTATGTATACCTATTTCATACTACTATCTTTACCAAAAATAGGAATAAATGTAAAAATATTTCTGTTACATCTCTAATATGTGAAGGTATACACATGCATCTGGAGGTCAGAAACAGCTTGGGCAAGTTGATTCTCTCCTTCAGTGTGAGAAGAACTAAGCGTGGGTCCTCAGGATTGGTGGCAGGACCTTATGATTCTAAGCTATATCACTGACCCAATAAAAAACTTGAAAAAAAATTTAGTATATTTTAGTGTATAGATATTTTGCTTGTTTGATATATACTGCATGCTTGCCTGGTTCCTGCAGAAGTCAGAAGAGGGCATAGATTTTCTGGAACTGGAGTTCTAGATAGTTCTGAGCCACCAGATGGGGGCCAGAATTCAAACCTGAGTCCTCTGGAAAACAGCCAGTGCTTTTTTTCTTCTGAGCCATCTTTTCATCCCCTAAAAGAATATTTTTAAAATAATCAAGAAAACTAGAAGAATAGCTTTATGGTAGAGCACCTGCCTAGCACGTATGAGGCCGTAGGTTTGATCCTCGGCATTATAAAAAATAATGAGAAGTTTGTTATGAAATTGTAATTTCATAACATTTGATTAATTCGAATAATTTGATTAAGTATAAAAATGTCTTCTTTATATTTTGCTTTAAATAGTTATTATAATTATTACATTTATCTAGAAAAATAAATCTGTGAAAATAGCTAGGAACCTTATCACCATAGCTATAATAGCAATAATCAGAACTAATACAGATCTTGTTAAGGTATTCTTCTAGGGCATTTCAGTGAGTGTTTTACCCAATTTTTTATTTAGCCTACCCAACAGCTTTGTGTAGTAGGCACTAGTATGTTCCTTTTATGGGTAAGAAATTAAATCTCAGAAGTTCCGTGCCTGAAATCACAGAGCTAGCAAGTAGAGATCTGAGACCTTGGCATATGAACTAATCCTAGGTTCGTCTTATTCTAATTCTGTGAGTTGGGTGAGGTAGAAATGTGCTGTAGCACAGTTAACAGGAGAGACCTCAGAATTAAATTGCTTTTTATAATGGTATATATTGTGCTTGATTAGAAAACTATTCTAGAAATATATATAATAATATTGATAGTAGTTTTCAGTGGTAAGACTCTGTAATTTTCATCTTTAAAATCTATGTGTTTTTATGGGGTGGGTGTCAGATTTGAGGCAGGGTATCTCTGTGTAGCCATGGCTGTCCTGGAACTTGCTCTGTAGACCAGCCTGGCCTTGAACTCAGAGAGATCTGCCTAGAGAGATCTGCCTGCCTCTGCCTCCCAACTGCTGTTAAAACCAATTTTTTTTTAAGTTACCTGAGTCAGGGCATGGGTATTGTGTTGTTTTATAATTGAAAGAGTAAAAATCTTTACACTTTTAAAAGCAAGTACATACTAAGACTATTGCTTCAGGGACATTGTAACTATAAACTCTCCTGATTTGGGCTAAGTGATGATTATATCATGTTTGTCATGGCAAAGTTAACCTTTAATTTATTCTGAATGTTAACATTAATGCTAATAACCTGAGATTTAATTGAAAAATAATTAGCTAAAAAGTAACTATTCTTACAGTAAACTGTAAATAGATATTTCCACTTAAATTATTTAGGATTTGGCTTCATGTATCTTACAGTATTCGCCTAATGATAATGTAAAAAATCTGTGAGCATCTGGCTATTTTTAGCCACATTTTTTTAATATATTTTACTTGGGTTTTCATATATTCTTTTTCAGATAACAGTAAGCGTTAATTATGTTATTGGAACCCATGGATGGCTGCCTTATGACAGAAATATTTCTAACTACTTCACATTCATCAAGGATCAAACTGTGACTAACCCAAAGTAAGTAGACGACAAATGGGTTTTTGTTGTTTTATGGTTGGATTATTTATTTATTTATTTATTTATTTATTTATTTTCTTTTGTTTTGTTCCCCCCCCCCCCAGACCAGTTTTCTCTGTGTAGCCTTAGCTGTCTTACTCTGTAGACCAGGCTGACCTTGAACTCACAGAGACCCACCTGCATCTGCTGGGATTAAAGTGTGCACCACCACTGCCCAGTGATTCCTGTAATTTTTAAAGTAATGCTTTGAGAAAATGATTTTCTCTTCTTTTTCACTTTTCTTCCCCTTCTCTGTTTTTAAGTTATAACCTGACAGTATTTGGCATTCAGACATGGCTGAATTTCTGTCATAACAAATACAGAATAAAATATTATATTGGGAATGGTAAATTGTCATTCTTTCTTTACTACTTAAAAATAATCTTCATTTGGGTTTTTTATTGAGCTCTACATTTTTCTCTGTTCCCCTCCCTGCCTCTCCCCTCCCCTTCAGCCCTCTCCCAAGGTCCCAATGCTTTCAATTTACTGAGGAGATCTTGTCTTTTTCTACTTCCCATGTACATTAGATCTATGTAAGTCTCTCTTAGGGTCCTCATTGTTGTCTAGGTTCTCTGAGATTGTGATTTGTAGGCTGGTTTTCTTTATGTCTAAAAGCCTCTTAAGAGTGAGTACATATGATATTTGTCTTTCTGGGTCTGGGTTACCTCACTCAAAATGATGTTTTATAAGTTCCATCCATTTGTCTGCAAATTTCAAGATGTCATTTTTTTCTGCTGTGTAATACTCCATTGTATAAATATACCACATTTTCCTTATCCATTCTTTAGTTGAGGGGCATTTAGGCTATTTCCAGGTTCTGGCTATGACAAACAATGCTCTTGTGAACATAGTTTAGCACATGTCCTTGTGACACGGTTGAGCATCCTTTGGATGTATACCCAGAAGTGGTATTACTGGGTCTTGCGGAGGTTGTTTCCTAATTTTCTGAGAAATCACCATCCTGATATCCCAAGGGACTGTACCAGCTTGCACTCCCACCAGCAATGCAGGAGTGTTCCCTTTACCCCATAACCTCTCCAGCATAAGTTGTCCTCAGTTTAAGATGGAATCTCAGTGTTGTTTTGATTTGCATTTCTCTGATGACTAAGGATGTTGAACATTTCCTAAGTGTCTTTCAGCCATTTTAGATTTCCTCTGTTGAGAGTTCTCTGTTTAGGTCTGAAATCCACTTTTTTATTGGATTATTTGTTCTTTTGAGGACCAATTTCTTGAGTTCTTTGCATATTTTGGAGATCAGAGCTCTGTCTTTTGTGGGCTTAGTGAAGATCTTTTCCCATTTTATAGGCTGTCATTTTGTCTTGTTGACTGTGTCCTTTGCTTTACAGAAGCTTTTCAGTTTCAGAAGGTTCCATTTATTAATTGTTTCTCTCAGTGTCTGTGCTGCTGGAGTTATATTTAGGAAGTGGTCTCCTGTGCCAATGTGTTCAAGTGTACTTCCCACTTTCTCTTCTATGAGGGTCAATGTGGTTGGCTTTATGTTGCGGTCTTTGATCCATTTGGACTTTAGTTTTGTGCATGGTGATAGATATGGTTCTATTTTCATTCTTCTACATGTCGATATCCAGTTATACGAGCACCATTTATTAAATATCCTTTCTTTTTTCCATTTGATATTTTTTGCTTCTTTGTCAAAAGTCAGGTGTTCGTAGGTGTGTGGATTAATATCCGGATCTTTGATTCGGTTCTGTTGGTCCTCCTGTCTGTTGTTATGCCAATACCAGGCTGTTTTCAGTACCATAGCTCTGTAGTCGTTTGAAATCAGGGATTGTGGTGTCTCCAGAAGTTCCTTTATTGTACAGGATTGTTTTGGCTATCCTAAGTTTTTTGCTTCTCCATATAAAGTTGTTTACCATTTTTTCGAGGTCTTTCAAGAATTTTGCTTGGGATTTTGATCGGCATTGCTTTATTTGGGTTTTTAATTGTTGTTGCTTTCAGACAGGGTCTCATTATGTAACTCTAACTGGCCTGGAACTCTCTGTAGAGACTAGACTGGCCTCAAACTAACAGCAACCTTTATGCCTCTCGAGTGCTAGGATTAAACAGTGCACTATCCTCCTGTCTGAGAAATATTTTATTGTTGGTAATATTCAAAGTTTAAGGAAAAGTCTGAAATCCAATTATGTTTACAGAGCTCAGCGAACTGTGAATGGTCCTTTTGCTCCAGGGCTGGAAATCACTTCCAAGCTGTTTGCAGTGTCGCATGATGCGAAGCTGCTCTTCAGTGCTGGACACTGGGATAACAGTATCCAAGTAACATCACTTACCAAAGGCAAGATAGTCTCACATAACATCCGACATATAGGTAAGAATTAACTTTTCCACAAAACTTGTTCTTCTGGGGTTTTTTAGTTTTAATTATTCAAGTTTTCTTTAGTGTGTATTGAGTGTTTTGCCTGCATGTAAGTCTATGTGAGGTGTCAGATCCCCTGGAACTAGAGTTACAGATAGTTGTGAGCTGCCATATAGGTGCTGGGAGTTGTACCTGGGTCCTCTGGAAGAGCAGTCAGTGCTCCAACCCCTGTTTTTTTTCAACTGTATAAAAGTGGTACATGCTCCTGATAGCTTATTATATTGGGGGTACATTCAAACATCATATAAATTAAGTATATTTTCATATTACACTAGAAGGTATTAAATCAAGTTTTATTTAGATGTTAAACAATGATTTTGTTGCCACATAATAAAAATTTGTCATCATTACATAAAGACATTATTAACAGTAAAGTATGAGTTAATTGTTGAATATATATTAACATCTTATTATTTCAGGTGTTGTCATAAGAATAAAAGCTTTTTTTCTCAAAAAAAAAAACTTGTTAAATGAGGGTAATGGAATCTGTTGCTCTCTACTGGTGATTTTTCTTTTAATTTTGTTAAATAACATTTTTTCTTTTATCTTACATTCCGACCACAGTTTTCCCTCCCTCTTCTCCTCCTAACCTCCCATCCCCCCTTCACACACACACACATGCCCTTTGTCTCCATTCAGAAAGGGGCAGGCCTCTCATGAGCTTGAACAAAGCATGGCACGTCAAGTTGAGGCAGGACCCAGCTCCTTCCCTTGTCTCAAGGTTGAGTGAAGCAGTACAACACGGGGGTGGGTGCTCACAGCTACCACACACGTACAGAGGGTCTCGATCCGTTCCATACAGGTTCCCTAACTGTTGGTCCAGAGTCCATGGGCTCCCACGAGCTCAGCTCAGCTGTCTCTGTGAGTCTTTACCCCCTTACGTCATGAGCCCCCCCCCCCAGCTCCTAAAATTCCTCCTCCCTTTCTTCATCAAGACTCCAGAGCTCAGGCTAGTACTGATTGTGGATCTCTGCATCTGTTATCAGTTACTAGATAGAACTGTTACTAGTTACTAGTAATAGTTACTAGCCATCAATCTGATTTTATCTACTGGTATTCTAAGGTATTACTTTGTGTAGCTGTTAAGGGACTATTCTGGAAAATTTTAATTTATGAATTTGCACCATAATATGTACTATCTTTTTATTTGTTTGTGTGTCCGCTGTATAGTGTATGAGTGTTTTGTCTTCATGTTATTCTGTATACCATGTGTGTGTGGTGCCTACTGAGTCTGAAGAGGTCAACAGATCCCCTGGGACTGAAGGTACAGATAGGGCTAGGAATCAAACTTAAATTCTCTGGAAGATAATCCCATAAATTATTAACTGCTGAGCCATCTGTCAATTCCCTGTACTGTTTTTTAAGGATACATTCCATACGATAGCACTTTTTCAATAGGAAGAGAATGTGAATAGGGTGAGAGAGCAGAACACATAGCAGAATTACCTATGACTCTGTTCTCAGTTCTCTGACAGCCCACAATGCTTGATACAATGTCAGCACTTAGCACATGGACGGTCTCAGTGAAGGCTCTCGGGATGACTTTCTCTGACCTGATGTCTTTTGTTACATTGAATTATTTTTGGAGGGGTATTTTGTGGGGAGGGTGGGGATAGCACATACATGACTGCCTGCAGGAGCCAGAACTCTCCTCCTGTGTGTATCCAAAGGGACTAAGTGCAGATCACCAGTCTTGGCAGAAGGTTCCTTTTCTTGCTGAGCCATTTTGCCATCCCTGGCTTAGTAATTATTTGAACATTAACTGAAACTGCCCTCAAAGTTCTGTTCTGTCAAAACATATCCATTTTATTTTATTTTTTCTTCAAACAGATATTGTGACTTGCTTAGCTACAGATTACTGTGGAATACACTTGATTTCTGGTTCCAAGGACACTACATGTATGATATGGCAGATAACACAGCAGGTAATAATAAATAACACGCGTTATGTTCTTCGACTTTCTCTGGTAGTAAATGACACTTTGAGCTCAGTGAGAGATTGTCTTAAAAATTGAGGAAGAGAAGTGATTGAAGATCATGGGTGTCATCAGCCCCTGGTTTCCATACATGCATGCATGGGCAAATGCAGCCCTGTCACACATGTATACTACACACTTTCTCATACAAAACCCTCTTTAAAATTCTGTGGTAGTCTTACTGAAAATTGTTCTTAACTGGACGTGATGTGGATGATTACAGACTCGGGGCCTGAGCTTTTTATTGTTCATTTTTGAGATTATAACTTAATTATACCATTTCTTCCTTCCTTTTCCTCCATCCAAACTTTCCCATATACCCTTTCCCACTCTCCTTCAAATTTCTTGACCTCTTTTTTCATTAATCGTCATTACATCTGTATGTGTACTTATACATACATATATTCCTAAATACAACTTTTTGAGTCCATATGACATTACTTGTATGCATTTTTTAAGAATTATCTGTTTGACACCGGACAACCAGTTGGTTGTGCTATTCCTGGGAAGGACCTCTCTCAGTTTTACTCAGTGACCTGTTATTCTTTGTGTAGGGTTGAGACTCCATGTTTTTCCCATCCAGTTTGGCGTGTTCATTGTTGTCACTCTATGTTCAGCCTACTTTTGGGCAGTTGTACTGATGAAACTTAATGGGTGTAGCTTCTGGTGCTACTAGGAGACACAGTCCCACAGCAAACTGTCTGATTCTGTTGCTTTTGTACTCTTTCTACCTCATCTTTTGCAATGATCACTGAGCCTTATGTGCGGGAGTTGTTTTATAGATGTTTGTGGTTTTTCTGTCACAAACAAAAATCTCCCTGATGAGGGGTGAAGACTTACTTGTGAGTATAAGGACAAATTTTATAGATTGTTGTTAGGGATTCTGCTGGTTTAGTAAGTTAGGGATTGTAGATTCTCCTCCAGTAACCATGATAAGGCCTGAACTTTATGATGACCCCAAAGCTAGTCTGGTTTACATAGCAATACTCTAAAATATGACACAAAGAAAATCCTGTCTCAAAAAAATTAAAGGAAAACATAAAGAAATTTTATTTCTGTGTATTGACATTATTACAATTATTTTTATACAAAAATACAAAATACCTTTAATTACTTGTCTCATACCCTTTTAATTTCTTTGGATAATCCCTTAATCACTTTATTTCCATTTGTGTTCTATACTATGCTATATTTACTTCTGAATGGCACAATTTTACTACTATTTTGGTACTTTTAGAAAAATGTTCATTTCTTACTTATTTTCACTACTATGAAGGAAAGTTGTGCAGTAACATGATCGATTGTTGTATGGTTATCCTTTTTTTGTTTTTTTGAGACAGGATTTCTCTGTATAATCCTGGCTGTCCTGGGACTCCCTCTGTAGACCAGACCGGCCTCTAACTCACAGAGATCCACCTGCCTCTGCCTCCTAAGTACTGGGATTAAAAGCGTGCACTACCACCATCAGTGATGTATGTTTATCTTATTTTCACTAACTTTACCACATTTTTAAATTTATAATTATAACATTCTTGGATTTTCTGACCCTAAAGTATCTATACCATCATGTGATCTAGAAATAATGGTCACTCTCCCAATTTTCCAATATATTGTTTTATTTTATTGTCCTGTTACATTGCAATAGAGTTAGAGCATGATAGTGAGCATCCTGACTTATGTCTGATTTTGATTGAAAATGACAGTACAGTTTTGCCGCTTGATAGTGTTTGCTGTCAGTTTTTATCAGTATTGTGTTTTATATTTAGTTATTTTCTATCTTGGTAACTTTTTAATTTTAATGAAATTTCAAACTTATAGAAAAGTTGCAAAAACAATACATTCGTACCTTTGTCTTAACATTCTCAATATCTTTCCCCTTTCAGCATGTTTATTTTTCTCTCTGATTTAAATGTTGGCAGTACTTCCTATTCCATTGATATCATCTATGTATGTCTTCCAAGAACAAAGATTTTCTTTTTAAATTTTTATTATGGTTATTTATTTACGTGTATGGGGGTAATGCATACATGCCATGGTGCATATGTGAAGGTCAGAATACAACTTTTGTGGATCAGTTCTCTTCTTCCACCATGGGTGGTTCTGGGGGCCAAACTTTGGATATCATGCTTGCTAGCAAGTACCTTTACATACAGGTCCATCTTGATAAAAAGTCATTCTTACCACCATAGTGCAGTTGCTAAAATGAGAATGTTTAACATTTGAGTTTCCTTTTCTTTTTTCTAAATGAGTAAATCAAGAAATTTCTTAGATTTGAATTGCTTTGAATCATATAGCAAATTAACATTACTCATTTTCATTGCTACCACATTTTGCTGTTGTATTTTACTTGCTAATACTATAATTTTTTCTCTTTTTTTAAAAATAAGGCCTCACTTTTTTCTGTATTCTTAAGTAAAAGATCAATTTTTGTTTTGTCATTATGATGTTTAATATTTGGATATGCAACCTTTATTGGATTAATTTAATAAGTGTTTCTTCTTTCACTTGAATGGTAAAGTTTTCTGTTACTTTAATTACTTGATACAAGAATGATGTGTTTTGTAAATATTAAGTGAAATATATAGGATAAATTACATGTATCCCAAAGAGTAGAGTTTACAGGTATATTTATGTGTAATATAAAAACAGAGGGTCTAGACAGACTTATCTAGAATACATAAGAATAAAACAATATGACACACAACTGATATTTCTTCGAATATAAAGTAAATGTAAACAAGGCAGGTTTAATGACAAGGGCATTATAGAGAAATTTTCTTGAGCAGTTTCAGCCTGTGTGGAAGCTGAGGCAGATGCATCACAAAGTTAAGGCTTGCCTGGCTACAAAGTGATAGTTTAAAGTCATGACACTCGGGTTTCAAAAATTATTTTTTAAAACACTGGGAACATGTCTCAGTGGTAGAACATCTGCATAGCATGCATGAAGTCCTAATAAGTGTTTAAAGCATCATTGGTGATGGTGCACAATTGGATTTCTAGGAAGAGGATTGTTGGTACTTATTGCCAGCCAGGTTATGCAAAAAACAGCTCCAGATTCATTGCTTTCCATGTCTCAAGGGAGTAAGGCCAAGAACAACAGAGCAGGATACTGTGTATAGATAGTTAAGAAAAAGAATGATCGGTATAGAAATTTAAGACAGGAGCTAGAGATACGGCTCTGAGATTAACGCTGCTGCTTTTCCAGAGGACCCAGTTTTGATTCCCAGCACGCATATCAGACTGCTCACAACTGCCTGTGACTCTAGCTCTGGGGGATCTAATGCCATCTCTAACCTCCACATACATTCACACAGACACATACATATGAATTAAAGGCAATCAGAATAAATATAATTGATGTCCCTAAAGTACAGGCTCCAGGACCATGGTTCTCAACCTACCTAATTCTAAAACCCTTTAATACAGTTCCTCTTGTTGTGATCACCAACTCTAAAATTATTGCTACTTCATAACTAACTTTGCTACAGTTGTGAATTGTAATGTAAATATCTGATATGCGACCCCCCCAGAGGAGTTGCAACCCGCAGATTGAGAACTACTGCTCTAGTAAGTATTCATTTATATAATGTTAGTTTAAATTAAGGAAGAATTCATTTGTAGGTTAAAAGAGCAAATAACTTGGGAAAACTAATATAAGAAGTCAGCATTAATACTTTCTGTGTAAGGTTTGGACTGAGTATTACTGTGAGTGACTCAGTGGTTCTACCTGTCTTACTACTTTGTTAAGAGGATGTTTGAATATAGTATAAACTTTGTTACAAAACACAAAAACAAGAGGCTTGTGAGTGGAGGGAAAAAACAACAAGACACCATTTCACATTTGCTTTTCTTTTTTAATTTTAGGGAGGCGCTGCTGTGGGCTTAGCATCTAAACCTTTTCAGATTCTTTATGGACACACTGATGAGATACTGAGTGTGGGCATCAGCACTGAACTTGACATGGCAGTGTCAGGGTCAAGGGTAAGATCTCACCTTTAAGAAATAACACTTTTTCTATAAATTGTGTAACAGTGTTTATATTTGAAAAGTTTTTATGGAAATAGAATATTTTTAATATGTATTTTGAGCATTGTTAACGTAGAGTAATACAGAGAGAATAAACTTAAAAGAGGCTATGTTGTATTTGGGGATCTTATTGGCCTTACTAGTTCAGGAAGATGACACTCTATAAGATGATATGCTACTTAAGATTCTAAGATTAGGGTTTCACCTAAAGCATATAACTCATCTATGGGGTAATTATTTCCTCGGTGTCTTTCCCACATCTCTTTATTCAGCCACTTTGCCTTCTCCTTTTTGTTGTTTTGTGTTTTTCATTCTCTGGAATCTTCTGTGTGTAGGATGGTACTGTGATTATACATACCATTCAGAAAGGTCAATACATGAGGACTTTACGGCCACCTTGTGAGAGTTCCCTGTTCCTGACCATTCCCAGTTTGGCTGTCTCTTGGGAAGGACACATTGTCATCTATTCCAGCTTGGTGGAGAAGCCCGCTCTCAAGGTATTTGCTTCTGTGCAGCAGGGTGTAGACCATCACTAATGTTTTCTCCCCTCACTGCAAGGGCAGCTTTTCTATGGTTCAGTTGTTCTTTCTCATTGTTAAATAGACTTCTACCACATTATTGTCCTGATGTTTATATTTTACTTCAGATATTTCTTTTGGCCTAATATTATACAAGGTTTTGAATGTAATTCCTTTTTTTTTTAAGATTTACTTATTATATATTCAGTGTTCTGTCTTCATGTCTGTCTGTCTACATGCCAGAAGAGGGTACGAGATCTCATTATAGATGGTTGTGAACCACCATGTGGTTGTTGGAAATTGAACTCAGGACCTCTGGAAGAGCCGTCAGTGCTCTTAACCTCTGAGCCATCTCTCCAGCCCCCTCAAACGTAATTTCTTTTAGCTAAGGATGTAACTTGGTTGGTAGACTGCTTGTCTTGCAAGCATTGGAACCCTAGATTAACTAACTACCTAACCCCACATACACAAAAAGCAATTTAAAAAAAAAAAAGACAGAGTTTCTTTGTATCGCACTGGCTGTCCTGAAACTCACTCTCTAGACCAGGAAGAGATCCCCCTGCCTCTGCTTCCTGAGTGCTGGGATTAAAGGTGTGCGCCACCAGTGCAAGCGGTTGTATTAGGTATATCATGAACTTCAAGTAGCAGTGATAGCCAACATTTCTTTTGCAGGTAAGACGGTGTAGAAATAAACTGGATCTCCATATATTTATTTCCTTCTAATAGTAAAGCTTTTAAATATAAGGAACATCTTTTTTAGGAATGTGAACTATTTTTGAACTGGAATATTTTAACTCTTTGATTTAACTCATACTTGTTTCCATGGCAATAATGATTTAAAGTCAATCTGATAATTTTCTGTGTACTTTTTCTTTGCATACAGTCATGTTTTTATTCCAGAAATCTTTCTGATTTGTTATATTTTAATTGACAATATGAAAACTCAACTTTTATGCAAGTTCCCTAAACTTTCCTGTTTCTTTATAGGATAAGAACATGTTACATGTGTTTTCTGTAAATGGAAAGCATCTGGGGTCTCAAGTCCTAAATGAGCAAATATCAGACATGTGCATAATTGGGGAGCACATAATCACTGGCAGCATACAAGGGCTCCTGTCTATAAGAGAACTTCACAGGTAAGTGAATTAAATTAAAATGTTCAAACTGTCTGAAGAAGAGGTAGCAACTTACAGTTCAGAGGTTCAGTAGGGAGCATGGTGGTATGCAGGCAGATGTGCTGGAAAAGTAGCTGAGAGTCCTACATCTTGTAGGCAACAGGGATTCAACTGAGATACTGGGTGGTCCCTGAGCATAGGAAACCTCAAAGCCCACCCCCACAGTGACACACACTCCTCCAATAAGGTCATACCCACTTCAACAACGCCACACCTCCTAATAATGCCACGCCCTTATGGGAGTCAGTTACATTGAAATTACCACAGTGACCTTGTCTCATAAAAGATAGAAGGTGAGAACAGACACCTGAGGTTGTCCTCTGAGCTTCATATGTGTACCAGCCTTGCACACATTTGCATCAAGTGTTCTGAGCATGCTGGAATATACTTACAATATCAGCATTGGGACTCAGTCCCTTTTCCAATGATAGCTTTGCTTTTTTTCTCTCTCTATCTCATCCTGATTTTAAGAGTCTTCTAACAAGAAGATTTGCAAATTAGAAAAACCAGTGGACTTCTTTAGTTTTAATTACACACACACACACACACACACACACACACACACACACACATAAATATACCTAAGTCATTGGGTTCTCCACTTTCTAATCTTTAAATAACCGAAGGCATTTATTGTAATGGAATATCAGACAAAGCAAAAAAGACCTGTTTTATTAACCTCAAATATCACACACATGTACTTTCTTTGGGACTTTTTATTCACCTTTTACTTACAGATAAAAGCATTTAATGAAAGAACTTAAATTCTTGGTATTGTGGTGTTTATAATAATTGACCTTGAAGGGTTTAAGGCTCTTTAGATGTTGCCAGTTAAGGTAGCACGTTCAGGAGGACTGTGAGTTCAAAGTCATCCTAGCCTGCATAGCAAGCCCCTACCTCAGACAACAACAAAAAGAGAAGTTGTGTTTGCAGAAGAGTTTAAGAATTTCTAGGATCTGAATAATCAGAAGAGTATTGTTTAAGAATTATTAGGATTTGAAATGGAGATGAACTTAGGGAAATTATGAGAAAATGAACTACAGTTGGGGATGTGGTACATCTGTAAAGTTGAAGTGCAGAGGTAGATGACGAAGTTGCCTTCCTGTATAACCTGTGCATCCATCCTCTGTGCATGTAACGATATCTGTTTTTATCTCTTTTAGTTTGAATCTCAGCATCACTCCATTAGCCATGCGATTACCTATCTACTGTGTTTCCGTAACCAAAGAATGCAGCCACATTCTTGTAGGCTTAGAAGATGGCAAATTGATTGTAGTAGGTGTTGGCAAGCCAGCCGAGGTAAAATTCAGCATCTGGCTTCTCCCTTACTATTGTGGGTTCCTTACTATTGTGGGTTTCTTCGGTCCTTCATTCTAGCTGATTCAGAAATCTCCATTATGAATAAACAGAAACATAAATTTGATGTTTCAGAAAGAGCCAAAGTATAAAGTTGTTAAGTGGTAGTGTTTATCCTATGATAAAATTAAAAGCATGCTCATGGATTGGTCTTTGTATCACTGTGTGAATGAGAAAAATATTTTATTCCAAATCAAGACTCAAGAGGACTATGCAGATTGGAGACATAAAAGTTCTTATAAAAATAAAATATAGGTTCCAACAGTAAAACTAATTTGATTTCATAAATACAAAGCATGAGTTATTTATTACATAAAGGCATTGTTTTTTAATTTGGAACTACAAATATCTTATATCCATATCCTTATTCACAGTGAGTTTACTGTAACAAAAAATTTACTTGCAATAGTCTTTCATGGATCTGACATTTGTTCCTCAGAAAACGTAATGACTCCACACCAGGAAACTTAATGATTCCCCCAGAAAACTTATTATATAGAATTAAACTAGTCATTGCATTTTTTGTGACACTCTTAGCTTTTCCTGAGAAATGTAATATTGTATATACAGGTGTTTCTTCAAGAGAAGATATTAAGTTGAGTGGTAGTACATACCTATAATCCCAGTGCTTGGGAGACAGAGGCAGGAGAATCACCACAATTTAGGGGCCAGCCTAGTGTTCATAGTAAATTCTAGGCAAACTAGGGCTATGTACCAAGATCTGCTGTCAAAACAACCACAGAAAAAGGCTAGAGAGATGTCACAGCAGGCCAGAACTTTTGTTACTCTGCAGCTGGGGCTCAGTTCCAAGCACTCACACAGCAGAACCTCACAACCGTCTGTCATTCCAGGTCTAAGAAGACTCACACCCCTTCTTACCTTCACAGGCACCAGGCACATGTAGGCCAAATGCTCATTTGCATAAAATAAATAAATATAAAAAGAGAGTTAAAAACATTTTAAACATGTTTCCATTTAACATTGAGGTTCTTGATAGTTTCCTGAATTGCACCCATCTTTCCCCTGCTCGTGTGATGATTAAGTAGAACTCTGAGTACACACCTGTAATCCTTGCTAGTTGGGAGGCTAAGGTAAAAGAATCATAAGCAAAGATCTGCCTGCCTACTGGGTGAGTTCGGGGTCAGACCAAGCAACTACTAGTGAGACTTTGTCTAAAAAAGGGATATAGCTCCATGCTCTAGAGTGTTTGCCTAACCAGAGGAGGCCTTGAGTTCAGTCTCTTGTACTGCAGTTATTAATCAAGAATCTTTTAAAATGTTAGCAATTTTAATAACAAAACCTGTTCTGCACTTTACAAATTCAGTGTCACACATATTGATTTTATGTATCTTCATTTTTCTTAACATCTATTCATTTCTCTGGATTACCTTAAACAGATGCGTTCGGGTCAGCTTTCTCGAAAATTGTGGGGATCTAGCAAGCGACTCAGCCAGATTTCAGCTGGAGAAACTGAATATAATACTCAAGATTTCAAATGATTGTTATTCCCACCTCCTGTGATGGAAAACCAAACTCCAGTTATTGCTTTGTCACTTTAGCTGCGCCCTACGCTGGAAGTCTTCAAGGATTTTATCTTTAAAAACGTTTAAAGATTACGACAGTTTGATATTTGTGAAGATGTAGGTTGAGTTGTAGAGGCTAAGGCAGGTGGATCTTAAGTTCAAGGTCAGCCTGGGCTACATAGCAAGACCTTGCCACAAAAATTAAGTAAATAAATAAAGAATAAAAATAAAGGTGTAGGTTCTATTAAATCAGTTTTAAAAGTTTCATCAGCAATGAGTCTAGTTTTGTTAACCAGTACTAAAGTTGAATTGAGAAAATATATTTGATTCAATTTGGTAATCCATTCCTAAATAATTAAATCCAATTTTTAAGAAACAAACATCTAATAGTATATACTTAGATTGAATTCCCTTAATCTTAGTAGCAAAATTTAAGACATTTCTGATAAAGTAGCATAGATTAGATGATGGAGAGTTGAGAGAAGTGGCTTTTCATGTATTCTTCAGATAATCATTTTTCTTTTGACTCACCATTTCATTAAAAGCATAACCTTTTAAGCATTTGTTGTACAATTGAATTTTCAAAAATTGCAGGTCTGTATAATTGGATTAAATACAAATATTGAAATAAACATTGGTTTATTTCCCTACCTTTAATATATTAGTAATAAAAATTTACTAAATTGTATTATTATCCTTAAGTAACAAAAGTTGAATAGGAAAAAGAAAAACTAGAGATAATCTTGACGAATGTACTTCATTAGCAGTATATTCAAACAAAAATGCTGACTGTGGCCCTGGCTAGCTGGTGAGTAACATTTGCAGCACAATTTACATGTGTGAAGTTCAAAATTTTGTGAATTTGTCTTTATTAAGCAAAAACTGTACTCTCTTTGTGGTTAATCCTTTCTGTCCTGATGATCATGAGTTGTCAGTGATGTTCTAAGAGGTCATGAAAGACGGAGTAACGCTGCATAGTTCAGAGTAGCCATTTAGATAAAGCAAAATCTTTTATTGCATGTTATACACAACTGTTTGGATGATAGCTATTTTGTTACAGTTTGTTAAATATTACATTATGTCTAATTTTTTAAGTAAAAATGTTGATTGATTTAATTTGGAATTCAAAGTAATTGTTATTTATTTTTTGTAAAATTGACTTTTGAGTTATTAGGTTAGAGAAGTTTTACAAGTATTGGCAATCTGAGATTACACAAGCTTTGGGAAGATTGGTGAATCTCTGAAGTTGTACGGAAATTTATATATTGAGCCTATTTTCAGGAAAGAATTATTGCATGATTTTCTTAAAATGATTTATGGGCAACAACAGATGATTTTACAATGGTAGCCTTTCAAAATTATATTCTCTTTTATTCTGCTGACCATACATTTCCTTATACCTCATTGTCTTTTCAGTTGAATCCTGAAGAAATTTTGATTTTTCATTTTCCCTCTCCTATTGACCACAGTATCCTATGGTCTTTTCTTTATAATCCCATAAATAAGCTTTTTAAAATATAGGTGTAAAAGACTATGTTTAGGAAAATTTTACAATATTCTGACTTGTTGTTGGTCAGGATTAGTAAAACACTGTAAAATCACTGTTAATAAGTTAAAATTGTCTGATTCGGGAAAAAATAGCTTCAAATGGCACTGATATCAACTGGTAGAAAAGTAGAATTTGTGTAAATGTGATGATTTCCTTTTTGAAAGACTTCAGGAATTTGTTGGAAGTGTCAGGAGTCAATAGAGATGATTATGGTACATGAAACATTTCTTTTTTTCATTTCTGCTCCCCCAGTTTCCACATACTGGACCATCTATTCATAAAAATTATAAGGGAGTTCATGTCAGAACCAACATGATTGAGTGATTTTTTTTCTTATTGTTGGGCTTATTTTTTATTTATATATTTTATTTTTGTTTTTTTGTTTTGTTTCGTTTTCTTCAAGACAGGGTTTCTCTGTTTAGTTTTGACTGTCCTGGAACTCACTCTGTAGATCAGATTGGCCTTAAACTCAAAAAGACCCACCTGCCTCTGCTGCCTCCCAAATACTGGGATTAAAGGTGTGTGCCACCACTGCCAAGCAATGATTGGTTATCAGTCCGTAGTAGAATGCTTGCATATATTGTTCAAGATCCTGGGTTTACTCCCTAGCATGTATGAAAGAGACAGAAGAAACAAAGACAGGTACTAACTGACTCCAAATCAAGACTTGGTAAGGGTTTCTTTTGGCAGTTTATCCACGCATGCTGCTCTTTCATGGCTCATAAACAAGAAGCTATGCTCAGTTTTATATAGGTCTGGCCCGTGTACAATCAATGTTAGATGTTAAAGGAGAATTATTCCTTTTAATTATTTTGAGGTTTAGAAAATGCTAGCTCTATTCTTGAATAATGAACTTTTTGTTTTGTTGTCGTTGTTTGTTTGTATTTCAAGACAGGGTTTCTCTGTATCACCCTGAAACTCACTCTGTAGACCAGGCTGTATTCGAACTCAGAGATCTGCCTGATTCTTCCTCTTGATTAAAGGTGTGACTACCACCACCCAGCCAAGAATGAACTTTTGTATTAATTAAAATAGCAAATTTAGTGGAGCTGTTACCTGAGTTAATATATTCCTCACGTAAACATTAGAGCCATGAAATTAAAAGTCACTAGATAATATCACTAGGAAGATGCACTTTTACAGTGGAGTGTAGCTGTTATCCATAGAAACTTTCATAATGTATATTGGAAGAAATTATTAGAATGGATTGATAGCTGGATATTTTAGTTCATGAGTATAAAATCTCATCTTGGCTGCTGTTGGTGTCAGTTCATCTTTTCAGGACTTTTCATCTGCTTTTGTTTCTTGATAGTAATAATGATGAATGTTAAAATCTCAGGTAATGAGAGATTTATGCTAAGATAATGTTCTTTCTTTTGGAAAGTGAGGTCAGAAGTTGTTTTGCTGTTGTTGGTGGTGGCAGTGTGTGCACATTTATACAATTTGCTGTATGTACTTAGAGAATCAAACACTGTAATATATAACTCCCCCCCAGTCCGTATTCTGTTATTGTAAAATTGAAGAAAAAGAACAAGTCAGAACATGAAAGTCAAGGAACTGCAAAAATAAAGATTAGCATTAACTTTCTAGCCAGTGTTGCCTGTGAAAGAAGTTTCTGTAATTCCCCGTAGTCACAGTACATCCTTGTGTGTGAGGAGAAGTTTCTCTTTTTCCTTGTGATACACATGGCACTGTTCTTCACAGCGCTGACACTGGAGTGCTGCATAGTACTAAAGAGTAAGTGTGCCCACAAAATTAGAATTTAGACTTGAGGATTGACTCGTAGTCTTAGCGTCATTATATTTCTGTTCAAATATCCTAAGAAAGTGAAACTGAGTGCCAGTTTTTGCTTAGTGTTGATAGAGGCGTGGCATTTACCTGTAAATATGACATTATTTTTACTAAAGATATCTCTAAGGAAAGCTTTAATTGAATTTTGAGCTGTCAATTCTTTTTAAAATATGTTTATAAAGTAAGTAGCGTCATCTTTGCTTCCTTTTCAATAAAAACATGAGACTTTTACTGTATTGGATATGAACAGGGTTTTAAATGTGTAATGCCTATATCTGGGGTGTGTGTCTGAAGGTGTTCTCACATTGCTAAACCTATTTTCTTAACCCTGTCTTTACACTTTTTGAGTGATATGTACATTTTTCATCTATGTTGAATTAGGAGCGGCAGCAGGGCTGCGTCCCCGGCACCCGGCCGCCCGCATGGCTAGCTTATGCCCCGAAATTACACGGAAACTGTATTCTTTCAAACACTGCCTGGCCCGGCTAGTTCCAGCTTCTTATTGCTAGCTCTTACATATTGTTCTAACCCATTTCTAATATTCTGTGTAGCCCACGAGCTGGCTTACCAGGGAGGATCTTAACCTGCGTCTGTCTGGAGCGGGAGAATCATGGCGACTCCTTGACTAAGCTTCTTTTTCCCAGAGTTCTCTTCTGTTTACTCCACCTACCTAATTTTCTGTCCTATGAGGGCCGAGGCAGTTTATTATTAACCAATGAAAGCAACAGATAAGATACAAGACCCACCTCCATCACATCTAGACCCAAACCCTGATGAAAGTGTTCTGTCTCTAACAGAAACTTCTTTTCCCACTGGCAGCAAATACTCTTTCTTAGTACTTTTTCCTAATTTGTATGCATGTCATGTACGTAGCATTTTGTTTGTTTTAGATGATCTCATATAAACATTGTTCTGAAAATTTTCCTCGAAGTGCCTTTTCTGATGACATTAGGCAACAATACAATGCTATCAGGCTTTAATATTACTTATTACTTACATAATTTAAATACAGCATTTTCTGTGCCACTGATTATTCCCAGCACCAGGCAGTGTCTTTGTTTCATATGGACAGAACCACACTATTTCCTTTTCAGTATTGAAAAGTTCATTAATTTTATCATGAGCTCTTAGACTTTCATATTTAAAATCACAATTTACATTTACCTCCAATAATATTGTCTGCTTGCTGTTAATATTTCCTAACTCAATATTTTCCACACCAGTATTTCGACAAAAAGTGTAAATTTTTTTTCCAGTATTCGGGAGTGAACTCAGGGCCTCACGCATGTTAGGCAAGAATAAAAAGCATTAGTAATGAGTGCTAAAAGAAAAACAGAATCAGATGTCTTATAGCATTGAAGTTATAATGAGTAGAATTCTCCCACTATGAAAGCATTGAGTAAATCCTCCTAAATACTTTTGGTGATGTTTGCAGGTGTGCCTCCGTATGAAATATTCTTTAATTTTTTCATAGGTTTTAGAAGTTAGAACTAATAGAGCATAAACATCTGAGAGATTTAGGCTAGGGATATATCTTAGTGATGGAACACTTTCATATGAAGTCCTGGGTTTGGCATGGGATTCTTTACTCCAACACTGAACAGTGTAGAGCCTCACACATAAAGTTCTACCACTGAACTCAGCACCTCAGCAGATCAGACCTACCTGTAGGATTCATCAGTAGGCTATACCTCAGTAATACGTGGGACTTTCACGGGTTCAATCAATCCCAGCTCTCAAAAATTATAAATATATGTATGTACATATAATGTATATAAATGAATTTGTGCCTAAATTGTAGATACATTTTTATCTTTTGAAAATCATGTGACCATCATAGAATATAGGATTTATATCTCTGCTTTTTGGTTATATGAAAATTATGTGGTTTTATTTATTATAAAAACCTTATATAAAAATAGCCACATTATTAACTTAAGGGTTTTTTTGGCAATAGTTATTCATTAGACACATTTTTTTAGACTAGTACCTTTACTGAAACAACACAGAAGTGGTTTTTAAACACATTGCAAGATTTGGACACATGAAGATAATTCTTTTAGTGTCAAAAAGACACAAATTCAGAAGCATATATCTTTCCCTAATGCACAGAGCAAGTTGAAAGTCACCGATTCGATATTCTTTTGTCTATGAAACAGTTTTCTTGTTAACCTTGAAAATACATATCTTGCATAAATTAACATAAGAATAGCCAAATTTCATCATTTGAAAAATTAGGCAAAGTGGTACATACACATGGTTCCAGTTACTTGGACGAGATGGAAGGATCACCTGAGCTGGGAAGTTCAAGATCAGCCTGGACAATGTAGAAAGCCTTCATTTTAAAAGAAAGTCAATAATTTAATTAATGTTACAAAGGTGACTGTTAAAGAAGTGCTGCTGCTGCTATTTCCTTTTGTAGTGAGTGTTTTAGTAATTTATACTTATTCATAATTATAATAGTTACAAAGTGTTTCACCGCTTTATAGTGCTATTGTAAGTGAGCAATCTAACATGAGACTAAGGACAGTTAGGATTTAGATGAGACTGAGAAGTACTGATTAAAGTACAAACTGTTTTTAAAAGAAGTCTTATAGAGCAGTGGTGGTGCACACCTTTAATCCCAGCACTCGGGAAGCAGAGGTAGGTGTTCTCTGTAAGTCTTTACTGTATTTAAGATTATTTAAGTAATATATTCTGTTGACATATTAAAATTACATGCTTTCTTATAGTGTAGTCAAATTGAGAATTACACTTTAATGTTCCTTTTTTTCCTCTTTTCCTTTTTTGCTTTTGTTTGTTTTTTGTTTGGGGGACAGATTCTTACTGTTGTAGTCTTGGCAGGCCTGGATGTATCCTTGTCAACGAAGTTGGTTGTAAACTCAGAGATCCATCTACCTCTGCCTCTCAAGTGCTGAGATTTTCAAGAATATACATAATTATTTTGCTCAACAGAAGTAATTCTGTCAGGGAGATAACAGTAGTTAAATTTAATTGAAAATAAACTTGTATTATATTGGAATTAAAGAAAAAATATTTTGGAAGTTTAAATGTTTGGTTAGGTAATCCCTAATGACTTGCATATAGTTTTACAATATGCAATATAATACAGTAGCTCTATATTTTTTTCAAGACAGGGTTTCTCTGTGTAGGTCTGACTGTCCTGGAACTCACTTTGTAGACCAGCCTGGCCTTGAACTCACAGAGATCCACCTGCCTCTGCCCCCCAAGTACCGTAATTAAAAGCATGAGCCGCCACCAGCACCTTACAACAACTAAGACCTTTTACATTTTGAACATTTCTTTTTCCTATTCTGCCTTTTACTTCTCAAAGACTGTGCTTCATAGATACTACCAAAAGCATTTTATATGTAATTGCTGTTACTTATAGTCAAATTTACATAAGAAAACTTTCTAGGAAGCCATGTGACTTTCTGCTAAATTCTTTTACAGGATAAACTTACCTTTCTCTATCAGATTGCTTTTGTACAGTTGGAGACAAAAAAAAAAATAGCAAAAAGTAATCAGATCTCTAGATAGCCATTCTCTATCAAGTTTATTGTTAAATTAAGACAAAATTAAACATATTTGATCAATTTGACAGTTTTTCTGGGACAGATTAATTAGAAGCATTTCTGCTTTAACAGGACGACAGTCTTTTGAATACATGAATATGCACTAACTAGTTCAGAAGGCTTAGCTGAACATCCAAAATGGCTTGTTTAAAAACAAGTTTTTATACTTCTTACCTGAGTATGGGAGTGCACCTCTAATCCTGACATAGGCTACAGCAGGAGGATTGCTTCAAGTTTGTGAGCTACCCTGACTATAGAATGAAATCTCTCCCCACTGTATGTGTGTGTGTGTGTGTGTCTGTCTGTCTGTCTGTCTGTCAGTCTGACTGTCTGTCCGTCTGTCTGATCACCACAGCCACCTTAGAAATTGTGCTGCTGAGTACTATTTAAGGAGTTGTGTGTTTATCTTAAAATGTCCCTTTTCATTTGTTCACTGGAACTGATTAAATGAACAAAAGGAATAGTAAAAAGCCTCTTTTTATGTTGGATTATTGACTTGCAAACTGTCACTCATTGGGTACTTATATGCAAAAAGGGTGGTTCAAAGTTGAGCAAGTTTTAGACATTTTAAGGATGTAAATAACTTTAATTAGCATTCTGATAACCAAATCACTGGTACAATTCATTCTGCTTTCATCCTTCTGAATCTATATACAAGATGTATTTTGTTTTGTCATATATTTTTAAGAACTTCAATGAATGTATATCAGTTAATGTTTGATTTGTTTCTGTATAGTATGATCAAAAATAATTGAAAAATTTGCACTTGGTTAATCCCTTGGAAAATTCATTTTGTTTTTTTTAAGGATGTACATTTATTTTGTACATAATAAACTAGCTTTGTATATGACAATGGTTTGAATCTAATAAAAAAATGACATTGTAATGGTAAAAATAAAACAGCACCATTCCCCGAGGGACAGCGGGCCAGGGCCACAAGAGGTGGTTGGCAGTCCCACGAAGAGCCACGTCAGGTGAGAGACAGACAGATAGGCACTCCATGCAGAGTGAGATTGGATATTCATTTGGTGGGTTGTGGAAGGGAAGGGAAGAGGGGAGGAGATGAGTGGAGAAGTTACAGAGAGAGGGAAGAAGAGCTCACAGACGAAGTGGAAGGAAGACCCACTTGCCTCGATGGACCATGGATGGGGGAGAGAGTGGGCAGGGCTTGTCTCTTAAAGGTTTAGGACAGACCATTGCAGACATTACTTTGGTCATTTGACTTGTAATTCTTAGTTTATGGAGTTTGACTAGAATGTGTTGTTCTACTCAGTTCTTTGAGTAGACAAAGAATTGAATGCAGTAGTTAGTAAACAGAAACCAAGAAGTATTTGTTTCTTATATGAGAAACCCCTATGATCTGCACAAGTGAGTATTGGTGTTATTTCATCAGGCTTTACTTATAAAGTTTTCTCAATAAGCAATCACCTTTAGTTTTCATGTTTTGTTAACCATAATATTTTGATTATGAAATTTGACTTTTGTTTTTATTATGCAGCATCTTTTTCATTTGTATCCACCAAACTGTTAAATCCTGAACTTTAAACCTGATAGATATTCTGAAATTGAGCTTACATGCCCAGCCTTGATGCATCAGTTTTCTGCACTTGCCTCAACCTTCCTTTTTTGCTAAGGTAGTATGAAAAACAGATGCCCCAGCTTCTTGCTGGTATTTTGTCTCTGTATCCAGAACCACAACAGAAATGTACTCCATTTTAGTGAACATTCTTCACAAGAACTAGAAACTTTCTGCATGAATTCCTCAAGATTCCTGAATCAGTGCACAGTCAAAGCCAGGTTAGTGACAAGATTAGTCAAAACTGTCTTTTATTAAATCCAGAAAACCATATCCAGCATCAGATAAATGTTTTCAAATTATAATAAAACTTACAATATCACATCAGTTAACAAAGTCATAATTCTGTGCTTTGGGGACTATTTCTCAAAAAGATTGCAAAAAGCACCCAAGTGATGCCGTTGCTATAACAATGCCCCGTCTTCTTAATTTTTAAAAAGGAGCTGGAGCTCAACAATTAAGAACACTTGCTCTTACACAGGATTCAAATTCAGTTCTCTACTTCCACATAGTGACTCAACCATCAGTAACTCCAATTCCAGGAGGTCCAATACCCTCTTCCAAGTACATGCACTCATTCACATAAAATGATAAAATACACTTTTTTATAAAAAAAAAATGGTCTCTTGCCAGGCGGTGGTGATGGATGCCTTTAATCCCAACACTAGGGATGCAGAGACAGGTGGATCTCTCTGAGTTTGAGGCCAGTCTGGAATACAGAGCATGATCCAGGACCGGCTCCAAAGCTGCACATAGAAACCCTGTCTCGAGGGGAAAAATAAAAAATAAATTTTAAATAAAAAAAAAAGAAAACAGCAGGGAAAGAAGAGGTAGAGGTCTACTTGTCTCTGGCGTTATGTGGTGCTGGAACACACCCAGAACCTTATGATGCTAAAGTGCATCACTACTGATGGCTATTCATCCTCTAAAACACTGCCCTGCCTCTGTGAATACAGTTCAGAGGGTATTAGGCTAGGAGCTGGTTTGGGAGGAAGGGAGAAAGGGGAAAGGAAAAGGGAAAAGGGAAGAAAGGAAAGGGAAGAAAAGAAAAACAAACAGAAGGGCTCAGATACCTAGCAGGTACAGGCGTGGTTTGATCCCTGACACCAAAACGGGTGAGATCCAGTTGCCTTGGGAGATTTTTGCCTAAAATTGTTGCTATATCCCTACATTGTGCATTTCACTGTTGTTGATCCGGACCATCATTTTGATGGGAAGTCCTTTTAAATTTTATTTTAAAAACCAACCTTTAGGGGCTGGAGAGATGGCTCAGTGGTTAAGGGCACTGGCTGCTCTTCCAGAGGTCCTGAGTTCAATTCCCAGCAACCGCATGGTGGCTCACAACCATCTGCAATGAGATCTGGCGCCCTCCTCTGGCGTGTGGGCATATATGGAGGCAGAATATTGTATACATAATAAATAAATCTTAAAAAAAAAAAAAAAACCTTTAAATATCCAGGGCAGTTTACTGCAAATCAGAATTAACAGCCAGAGGTCATACCTACCCGCTATCTACCACCGTGGTGCATGCCTTTAATTCCACCACTAGGAAGGCAGAAGCTGGAAGATCTCTGTCAGTTGGAGGGTAATCTCGTCTACATAGTTTCAAGCTAGCCAGGGTTACATTGTGACACCTTGTCCCAAAGCAAAGACATTTAGTAGAAGCATTTTTGAAAAACGAGGAGCATTTAATGGTGCTTAACTCTTAAGCCATCAAAGTGTCCAGCTTGGGTCATTTGTCTCACTCCAGTGTAGCATGACTATCCCAGGAGAAGCCTCCTGGTGTAGCCAGTACAGGGGTGATGCCCCAGTGCGGGCGGGGAGGGGCGGGGCGACCCCAGCCTGGAACCCTACGCAAGCGGAAGCATGCTAGACTTTGCCATCACCATTCTGCTGGCGCTGCTGGGAATGGTGCTGTACCTCTACCTGGTAACCTCCGATGGGGCCTCGGGGGTGCGCCTGCGCAGGGCAACCCTCCTGAGAGGGGACGCGAGGAAGGGAGAGTCACATGGCTCCTCCCATCCTGCGGGACACCAGGAACCGTGCTCTGGTTGTCCTGGGAGGCTCCCGGGAGCCTCATTCCCTGCAACTGAGGCCGCGTCGAATTATTTGGGGTGGGTTTTGCGGTATTTACGTCCTCAAACCACAGTCCCGTTGGCTACTGTATCGGTGGAAAAACTCCTTCCATCTTTCCCTAGCAGCCTGTGTCTGTCCCTGCATCGTTGTAATGGCGCGAAGCCGAGCTTGCTACGATGCTCGCTAGGGCGAGAGCCATAGACACCCACCCCTCACCTCCTACCCCGTTTCCCAAATATTGTCCACCTGTCCTTTTTAGAGGGGAAGCTCTTAAAGTCCTGAGTTAGTGGTTAAGGAATCGTCCTTAAAACAGCAGCAGGGTAGGGAAAGCTGTCTTAAGCCTGCAGAAGTCTGGGTGGCATCTGCTGAGCTTGCTGAAGGGCTTGTGGGGGTGCTCGCTGATGGTCACCCATAAATTGTGGTTTTCATGATACCTGCTTGCTCAGCTCTGCCCCATTCTAGTGAAGTGAAACTAAGGTCTGGTCTCTGTCAGGGCTCTGGTCTGTTCCCCGACACTCCCCCCCCCCCCCACACACACACACACAGGCACACAACTTCCAGACTTTTCAGTAATGAAGAGTCCCAAGCAGACTACTGGTGATGGAAATGCCCATTTGAAGTGTCTTTTCTGAGCTAGTGAATGGATTAGACTAATACAAATACCTGGACTCGTGAGAAACAAAACATTGATATGAAAAAGTGAGAGGATAAATTGTGCCCTATCAAGCTATATCCCTGTGGCTGTAGCAGATGTAAAACCAGACAGGGAAGGTAGACAGGTGTAAATGGCAGAGAGTCCATTTTAAGGACTTTTAGTCAATGTTCTACTGGAGGGTTTCAATAGGTAATTTTAGTTTTAAGAAAAACTGGGAATGATGTCTCTAGTCCCAGTACTTGGGAAGTAGAGGCAGAAGTGGTGTGGGAAGTCCTTCTGTTTATGTGTTGCTTTTATTGATTAATGAATAAAGGAGCTTCTTTGACCTGTGGAAGGGCAGAATAGAGGTAGGCATAGAAAACTAAATTGCTTCTTGGTGGCAGTGATGTTGAAACTCTGTAGAGTTGTGGCAATAAACATGGCTCCCGCCAGTACCTCTGCCTTGAAGCTAGACTCTCAGAAAGCTAAGGAATGGGGTAGAGCCAGTCATCAAAGCCATGGCTTTAATCCTAGTCTTATCACTTAGCAAATGAAAGACTCATGTGGTCAAAAAAAGAGAGATATAAAGTAAAGATAAATTCAGATAAAAAAAACTCTAAATGGTTTACAATTAAAATATGTGTGTGTGTGTGTGTGTGTGTGTATAAAGGATGAAGTCCTTTTAAAAAGAGAGTACCTGGGTGTGATAACACACACCTTTAATCCTGGCACTTGGGAGACAGAGGCAGGAAGATGTCTGTGAGTTCAAGAACAGCCTGGTCTACATAATGAGTTCCAGGACAGCCATTACACAGAGAAACCCTGTCTTCAAAAAACAAAACTTAAAAATAAAAGAAATAGAGTTTAAAATAAAACCACATAAAGATGGGAAATACACAGAGAGTCTGGATACTGAATGGCTGTTTTACTCTCTGAAATTTAGGCAAGCTCTATTTATTAAAATACAAATGAAATATCACTACATTCTGTCTCGTGTCAGAAGAACCACCTGAAAAGGGACAAGTAAAAGCAAAAATTTAAAGAGTCATGGATGACCCTGGGTAGGACACAGGGGATGCAGAGTAGGAGATACAACTGAATACTTTATTGCAAGCCAGTGCTCTTTTTATAATACTCAAATCATGATTCAAACTAGGTCCCCATAATACATGAAAATGGTCTCATAAATTAGTAACTTGATTGCAAATAATTTCAAATCTTCGTGCCCTAATTAATCTAAATAAAAAGCCTGGTGTTATGGGAATAACTCTTGCTGTAACATGTATGTAAAAACACCTCATCAGAAGACAAACCACAACCTAATCAGAGCCTTTGAGCTACAGTGCACATCTGTGTTCTCAAGGACTGACCATTGGCAAGGCACTGTACTGATGGGAGAGGTTTGCCTCCTGACTTGGTTTGCCAAGCCTATCAGCGAGAATGTACCTCAAGTCACCCTGCACAGAGGTTTTTATGCAGTTCAAAACTGATCCTCCACGTCTCCCTCCTTTTTCCTTTTATAATGAGTTAGTTTGTTAATCCACATATTTAACAGCAATTCTTACATGCTCAATTGATGACACTTAATAAGCAGTAAATAAAACAGTAGCATAAGCAAACCTATAACAATAACTACTATCCCTATACCAGCAGCAGTGTGGGACAAACTTTGTACCCAAGCCTTAGGGTCTAACCCCTCTAGTTTCTCAGCAATCTGTTGAACAATGTCAGCATCTGTCATCTCTGGAAACTTCTGTGCAAATGTAGATTCATTATTAAAATGAAATTTTTCAATTTTTTTGTCTTACAGATTAGTTGCCCAAAAATAATTTTGCATTTTTCCCAGACTAAAACAGATTCATTAAAAGCCAAATCAATAACAGAAAAAGTAGTGGAATTCCAATCACAACGTAATCTTTGTTCATTCTCTAACATCATCACTTTTCTCCTGGATACCGTCTGCTTTAAGGCATCAACTTCATTCTGGTATCAGTTCCAGCTCGCTGGGACCAAAGTTCATGAGAATCTTTATGCCAAGCTTCAACATAATGCTTAGTCTGCAGTGAATTGTGCAAGGCTAGTCCAGATACCATAGCTAGCATCACAACTGAAATTAGACTTAATAATACAGCAACAACCATTCCAATAAATCTTTTACTGGAAACAAGCAATTTCTCTTTTAAAAAAAAAATCTCTACTGTTAACTGAATTAAAGAATTAAATGACCAAGGTCTATTTAAATTTACAGGTAGCCAAATGTAGGGTCGCTGTTTCACAATCATGATGAACTGACCATTTAAAGGAATAGAATTATTTAAGCAAGTGTATAAGGTGCAGTTAACACAAGAAATATTTTCAGAAAAAAACAAAATTCTCAAATAACAGTAAATAAGGCAAAGGAACACAAGCTGTAACATTCCAGCTTTTTTATATAGTGAAATTATACACAGAAGCATTGGAAGCAGTTCCGGAAAATGATCCATTATAGACATACACAGTCTTTAAGGCAGCAGCCAGCTTCCAAATATGCATCTGACCAGCGTCGGGAAGTTGTAGAGTAGCCATCCGAGGTCCATTTATCCTTCCATCTCCCCAGGCCATTAGCTGAGGACCGTTAACCGTCTCGTTGTTGTTTGTAGCTGGAGCCATTGGCTTCTGCAGAAGTTACCGTCAGTAAAGCACACGTGGTCAGGAAAAGATTCTCGGTTGTAACCGGTTTATCACACTTTTGCAGAACAGCTTGACCATTAGCAGTGAGAGACTTAATTTGCCCCCCGGTAGGCAGAGGAGCTTTAACGAGGGGGACGTTTTCTGGCCAATGATAGATAACTGGGACATTGCTGCCACCGGCACCTCAAGATTGCCCTC
The DNA here is from genome assembly GCF_014885135.2 of Alexandromys fortis. Lineage (NCBI taxonomy): Eukaryota > Metazoa > Chordata > Mammalia > Rodentia > Cricetidae > Alexandromys > Alexandromys fortis. The sequence goes on along the minus strand of NW_026067966.1, from coordinate 13,689,509 downwards.
GTTTCCCCTCGATGCCGTTCTTCTCTGCACAGCCGTTTTAATCGGTCCTGGAATCCACGGCTGGTGGCCATCCCGAAAAGACACAAGACCATACCCCCTTCCATCTCTATGGGAGTCTGAATAGCTAAGAGCCTTAGATTCGTTATTTTATAGGAGGCCAATCATATAGAACCGTGTAACTCAGAGGATTGCTTGTACTGTGATGATTAATTATTAACTTGTATTTAGGACCTCAGTTTTCCTTTTACCTTTAAAGAACATGATTGCATAATTGACATAACTATTCTTTAGTGAAGAATCACCAGTCTTATTAATGGAAAAATCAATCAGAATTAGCACAACATAATTAAATATTTAGAATTTTTATAATTTTTCTCAAAACTCATTATTGTCCATATATGAGTTTTTCCTACATCATTTTAGTCTCTTGTTTATCCCCTTGTCCTTTAGACAACATGTAAATCTCCATGAATGTCTCCTCTTGTGAGTTTATCCAGCACTCCAGAAAATTGCAGAGATACATTTCAAACAAAAGCCAAAATATATAATATATGTATGTATGTGTGTATGTATCACAATAAAAATGACTTAAATTTGTAGTGACATATAAAAACCTGTACTAGTGTGAAACTTTTAAAACTAGCAGTAGCTTTCTTTATCTTAACTAATAATAATTTGTACCCAATTTCCTTTAAAGATGATAAGTATTTGTAACCCATTGGATGTAAGTGATTAAAACTCATATTTTTTTCTGTGAAAACAAAAGCATAATTTTCCCAAACACAATGCATCTTTAACTATTACTTTAAATTATCGCTTTTTAAAGTACACAGGTTGGTGTAACTTAACATTCTTTTAAGCAGTATCAAGACAGAGAAAGGTTAAAATGAGAAATTGCTGGCCGGCAGAAAAGCCCTTGAGTGCTATCACAGTAAAGAAGAACTTGATTTAGGGAAGAAAAGGGGGGGAGCAGCACTGGTGGGCACAGAATGTGTCCTGGCTGCCAGTGTTCCTAAAAAAAAAAGTGTTAACTTCTTCAGCCACCATCAAAGATTCTCTGTTACACATCCGTGCAGTTTTTCAACTGCAAACAGTCAATTCTCTGCCACCCCATGCACAAGCGTGTCTCCCTGTACTGTCTCTGCCCACACGGGCATGCGCCTGCGCGTCCTGCCCTCTGCAGGAGCTGATGGCTGGCTGTGGGCCAGAGAACAATGAAGGAAGGTGGCCAGTGCCATGCCTCACCTTAGAGAAGGTTTTCTTTCAGGACCCAAAGTCCTGGAACTGATCCAGTAAACGTGCACAGGAGGCTAGAGGCAGAGGCAGCCTGCCTCCTCTCTTCCAGGATAACAAAGATCAATAGACAACAACAGACGGTAATGACAGACAGACAGACAGGTACCGGTACCACTTAAGCTTTTCAAAGACATGAACACATAAAACAGCAATATAGTGACAGTCAAAACACAGACCAAGACAAAGCGCGCTCATTCATTCCCACATACCTTTTTAAGTCTCTAGATTCATACTCCCTTTTGCAGGGAACCAGGGACACACATCCTTTATACATTTTAAAAACTGAAGCAATTGTTGTTCTCCTTCCTTAGTACCCCTAACCTTTTAAGTATCTCTAAGTAAATGTATAAGCAGCTGTTGGCTGTCTTTTTGATCCATATTCACTTTGCCTTTTTTTTAACACTTATATACAAGTTACTTCTTATTTTACAACTATACTTGAGTTACTTTTTACTTGTTCTTCTCTTTTTTGTATTTACACCGCACCTCCTGTCCTTATAGCAGAAGACTGACCGATAGGCAAATAAGGTAAAGGCAGTTATTGAGCAGACATCATAATTTGTATTTCACCCTTATAATCACTATCAATTATTCCTAAATGCACTATAATTCCCTTCATACTTAAGCTAGATCTTCCTGTTAATAACCTAAAAGTCCCAGGAGGCAAGGGCCCATAGATCCCAGCCAGCACCTTAACAGGCAATTCTCCAGCTTTCAAAGTTATATCAGTCACGGCTGGTATGTCCACTGCGGCACTGTGTTTAGTGCCCAGCTAAAGTGAAAAAATTGTGGCTAGCCCTTCTTACATTGCAGACTTATGCCCTGTGTGGCACCCGGCTTAAGTTTTTCTTAAGGTTCCCTGGCTGTCCACATCTATAACATTTTATAATCTTTCCTGAATTCTCACTCAGCTTATGGTAAGCAGAGGCCATAGTTTCTGCCATAAACTGCATTTTTCTGGTCTTTGATAAAATATTGTTACAAGTTTTCATGTATTGATTCAAATCCCCTTATTCCTTAATGGGTAAAATGGCCCTTTGGCAATCCTCGTTAGAATTCTCATAAGCCAATAACTTCAGTAACTGCTGTCTTGCTTCCTTACCAACTACAGTTTTCTCAATAGTCTTCTTGACATGGGCAATAAAATCTATGTAAGGTTCATGAGCCTTTTGAAAAACCTTAGTCCAGGACCTGTAGTGTTCTCCGGCTGGCCTAATTCGTTCCCATGCCTCATCAGCAATTTTTACCTGCTGATGTGGATCATCATATTCCCAGTTCCTGATAACACAGCATATGTGATAGCTCTAATTTGAGGGTCCTGACTGTGGGCATTCTGCCTTTCTTTCTCAATACACAAACCATTATACCACATTTGAAACTACAAATACTTCCCTTCTTTCAGTATCGAATGTGCCACAATTTTACAATCCTCAAGAGCCCAATTTCCATAATGACGGACAGTGCCAATTAAAATTCTTTAATGTAAGGTGATTGTGGACCATACAAAGTAACTGCTTTCCAAATCCTACAACTATCATCCACATTGATACCTTCATACCATGGCAGTTGGGCTACTCTCCCAATAGGCGGCTGTCCTATGACAGGGAATACATGATGATCAAGGGGTCATCCTCATCCTGGTCAAGGCCAAACTCTTCTTGAGAGTCAAGATCAGGAATCCAAAGATTCTGCATATCCCCTGACTGCAGCTGCCTTAAACGATTGCCTCCGCAGCGGAGGAGCTGACAGTTTTACCCCACTTTATCTTTGGCGATAGTTAACAATACTTCCAGCTGTTTTTCTAACTCATTTGTCCTCTCCTTAGTAACTTCATTATCCTTCTGAGTAACCTTAACTGGCTTCTCAACTAACTGGGAATTATCTTTTTCAATCTCAGTTTGCATTTCTTCACTAACCTGTAACTTTTTCACTGGAGCAAGAACCTCGGGTGCTAAGTCTTTCACTGTCTGCATGGCTTTAAAAACTACATAAACAAGAGACTATACAGATCAAAAGTGCACCAGTGTTTTTTCACCTTGCTTCACAGCCTTCTCAATGTTCATCCAAACCCGATCCCAATTTCCTATATTCATTAAATTCTCATCTGAGGGAACCCAAGGATTCTTTGATAATTTCAAGACACATCTCTAAGTCTGACCTAGATACATGAGCACCATGAGTTTTCAGCAAATGTTTAAGCATAGACAGAAGCGGAGAAGAGTTAGCTTGTTCCATTACCCTGTAATTATTCACCTTATTATCTGGCACTCCTAACATTCTTTCAGGGACTCTGTTCAGGCGCCAATTGTTGGGGACCCTTCCCGAACTTACTCAGTTATGGTTGACCCTGGGTAATGCCACAGAAATCAGGACACAGGGGACGCAGAATAGGAGATACAACTGAATACTTTATGGCAAAGCCAGTGCTGTTTGTATAATACTCAAATCACGATTCATAATACATGAAAATAGTTTCATAAACTAGTAACTTGGTTGCAAATAATTTCAAGAGCTTCATGCCCTAGTTAACCTAAACAAAAAGCCTGTTGTTATGGCAATAACTCCTGATGTTATTGTATAATAATATGTAAAAACACCTCATCAGAAGACAAACCACAACTTAATCAGAGCCTTTGAACTACAGTGCACATCTGTGTTCTCAAGGACTGACCATTGGCAAGGCACTCTACTGATGGGAGAGGTTTGCCTCCTCCCGACTTGGTTTGCCAAGCCTATCAGCAAGAATGTACCTCAAGTCACCCTGCACAGAATTTTTATGCAGTTCAAAACCGGCCCGCTACAGTAGTTATTAACTTGTAGTCAATATTTGAACTTGTAGTCACATTTGGTATGTTTTCAAGGTCAAACAAAGATATTTTAGATAGACAAGTCATTGTCAAATACCTCAGAGATCTACAGAATATGGTATTTAAGATGTTTTAACAATATAGGTTCTACACAGCAGTAGAAAAAACGACATTTTGAAATTTGCAGACAAATGGATGCAACTAGAAAAGGCCATCCTGGGTGAGGTAATCCAGAGCCAGAAATCAAATATAATATATATTCACTTATAAGTAGATATTATACATAAAGCAGAGGACCAGCATACAGACCACAACCCTAGAGAACCTAGGGAGCAAAGAGGACCCTAAGAAAGACATACTTGGATCTGCCTAGGAAGGGGAAAATTGGGAGCATGGGCAGCAGGGTGGAGGGTGGAAGGGGAGAGGGGAGGGTTGAAGGGGAGAAGAAAAAATGTATAGCAAAGAGGACCCTAAGAAATTAGAGGACCCTAAGAAATTGGGAGCGTGGGCAGCAGGGTGGAGGGTGGAAGGGGAGAGGGGAGGGTTGAGGGGAAAAAGAAAAAATGTATAGCACATTCCTATCCAAACAATTATAATGAGAAATAAAAAAAGAAAATATTTTTCTCCACCTTTTACCTGGCTTTCTTCTTCCTCTATTCCTGTTACTTGTGGATTTGGTCTTTTTATGGTATCCTAGATTTCTTTTGGGGGGAAGGGGCTGGAATTGTTTATATTTAACATTTTCTTTGACTGAGGTATCCATTTCCTCTCTATTACCTTCTGTGCCTTAGATTCTGTCTTCCACACGTTATATTCTGTTGACGAAGCTTGTCTCTGACAGTTCTTGTTCAAGTTCCTAAGTTTTTCATTTCCAGTTTTCCCTTGGTTTAGGCTTTCTTTATTGAACCTATTTCCAGTGTCATGTTTTCAATTGTTGCCTTCATTTCATTCCACTGTTTGCATTTTCATAGATTTCATTAATGGATTTATTAATATCTTCTTTAATGACCTTGAGTATATTCGTAATAACTATTTTGAAGTCATTGTCGGTAATTCACCTATATTGCATTTTTCATGGGCCACTGCAGTAGGATTGCTGGGCTTTGGTGAAGACACACTGTCCTGGCTAGTATTTTTCTTTTATGGGCATCTGGTTTGGGGATGATTGTTAATTCTGGGTGCTGATATCTGGTCTTGTCTTTGCTGGGTGAGTGCTCTGTTCAATTTCCTTTTCTGGCTCTTAGGAGAGTGTGGTGGCTATGGGTTACCCAGAAGGAATGCTTCTGTGCTCCTGCCACAAGTGGCCACTGAAGTCATGGACAGAAGGTGTTTCCAGGGAAGCCAACATAGGCATGGGGACAAGCTAGAAGTGGGTGGCCTAGAGGGTCCACAGGAGGGAGGAAAGCTGGGTGTGACACCAGGATCTGTGCTGACCTGGGACATGGGGCCCAGAGAAAGGAAGGTCTGCTGTGAAGCTGAGGGGTGGACTACAGGTTAGAAATGAAGAACTGTGGTACTCCAGGGAGTACCTCCTGGAGTTGGCAGGTGAGATTTCTGTTTCATTTTTTTAAGACAGGGAATTATTATGTAGTATTGTCTAACTTTGAATGTGATCTTCCTTCAATTTCCTGAATGCTGGAATTACATATCTGGGCCACCATGCATGACTTTGGTTTATTATTTGACTAGAAAAAGAATACTTATTTCAGAAATGAGTAAATTGTAAACTAGACAATGATTTTTCTATTTTTCTTTTTATAGCCAGGTGGATGGGTTCCATACAAGAGAAATAAGAGAATGTCCTTGATAGGGGCCTAGATGATGGTAAAGTGCTTGCTTAGCAAGCGTGGTCTTGAGTTCAGTCATCAACACACACATGAAGCAGGACACAGTTTTAGTCCCAGTACTGTTATCCCTGGAATTGTTTGGATAGCCAACCTAGCTTAATCAGAGAGCTTCAGATCCTAGTGAAAAACCTTGTTTCAAAATACCAAGGCAGACAGCCTTTGAGAATGACACCAGTGTTAATCTCTGGGATCTACATGCATATACACATGCACCTATGTACATGTGTCTGTAGCCAAACATACACACACACACACAGAGAGAGAGAGAGAGAGAGAGAGAGAGAGAATATACATGATATGGTTAACTGATAGAGAAGTTATTAAACTCTTTAAAGTATTTTTTGAGAAATGGGCAAAGGAAGATGATAGGATTTTTTTTTTTGGTTTTGATTTTTCTAGATAAGATTTCCCTGTATAACTTTGGGGAGGGTGTCCTGGAACTTGTTCTGTAGACCAGGCTGGCCTTGAACTCACAGGCTGGCCTTGAACTCACCTTAATCTGAGCACTGGGAATAAAGGTGTGTGCCACCACCACTGCTCAACCTGAAATAATTCTTTTTTTAATTAATTAATTTTTTTACATACCAATCCCAGTTCCCCTTCTTTCTCTTCTCCCTCTCCCGTTCCTCCCACCACATCTCCCGTCTGCTCCTCAGGGAGGTTAAGGCTTCATCTGGGAATTCATCCATGACTCCCCTGTTCCCTCACTGAGGCAAGGCCAAGGTCTTCTACCCCACCTCACCCCATGCCTAGACTGAACAAGGTATCTCTACAAAGAGAATGGGCTCTACAAAGTCAGTTCATGCATTAGAGTTAGATTCTGGTCCCACTGACAATGGGGAGCCCCATATACTGCCCAGGCCACCTTGAGCATTGTCACCTATATTCAGGGGGCCTAGTTCAGTCCTTTGAGGGCTCCCCAGTTGTCAGTCAGGAGTTAGTGCTCTCCCACAGGTCTGGGTCAGCTGATTCTGTGGATTTTCCTACCATGGTCTTGATCCCTTTGGAGCTCGGCCCAGTTGTAGATTTCTGTATCTGCTTCATCTGTTTCTGGAAGAGGGTTCTAGCTTCTCTGGGGTTGTGGATTGTAGGCTGATTATCCTTTGCTTTATGTCTGATATACACTTATGAGTACATAGTATATTTGTCTTTCTGAGTCTGGTTTACCTCACTCAGGATGGTTTCTAGATCTGTCCATTTGCTTGCAAATTTATACGTCATTTGTTACTACTGAATAGTACTCCATTATGTAAATGTACCACATTTTCTTTATTCATTCTTCACTTGATGGGCATATAGGTATTTTCCAGATTCTGATTATTATGAATAATGCTGCTATGAACATAATTGGGCAAATGTTCTTGTGGTTTGATTGTGACTCTTTTGGGTATATGCCCAAAAGTGGAATTGCTGAGTCTTGAGGGAGACTGAGTCCTAATTTTCTGCGAAACTGCCATACTGATTTCCAAGGTGACTACTATACAAGTTTGCACTCCCACCAGCAGTGGAGGAATGTTCTCCTTACTCCACATCTTCTCCAGCATAAACTATTATCAGTGGTTTTGACCTTCCTTTTTTTATTTTTTTGGTTTTTCAAGACAGGGTTTCTCTGTGTTGCTTTGTTGCCTGCCCTGGAACTAGCTCTTGTAGACCAGGCTGGCATCGAACTCACGGAGATCCTCCTACCTCTGCCTCCTCAGTTCTGGGATTAAAGGCGTGCGCCACCACTGCCCTGCCAGTGTTTTTGATCTTAGCCACTCTGATTGGTGTAAAATGATATCTCAGAGTTGTTTTGATTTGTGTTTTCCTGATGACCAAGGATGTTGAGCATTTCCTTAAGTGTCCTTTGGCCATCTGAGATTCTTCTATTGAGAATTTTCTGTTTAGATCTGTACTCCAGTTTTTGATTGGATTATTTGGTAGTTTGATGTCTAGTTTCTTGAGTTCTTTGTATATTTTGGAGATCAGCCTTTTGTCAGATGTGGCATTGGTGAAGATCTTTTTGAACATGTCCTCTGCTTTACAAAACTGTCTTAGTTTCAGGAGGTCCCATTTATTAATTGTTACTCTCAGTGTCTGTGCTACTGGTGTTATATTTAGGAAGTGGTCTCCTGTGCCAATACATTCAAGTGTACTTCCCACTTTCTCTTCTATGAGGTTTAGTGTGGATGGATTTATGTTGAGTCTTTGATTCATTTGGACTTGGGTTTTGTGCATGGCGATAGATATGGATCTGTTTTCATTCTTCTACATGTTGCTATCCAGTTATGCCAGCACCTTTTGTTGAAGATGCTTTCTTTTTTCCATTTTATATTTTTTGCTTCTTTGTCAAAAGTCAGGTGTTCAAAGTTGTGTGGGTTAATATCAGTATCTTTGATTTGATTCCATCTGTCTGTTTTGATGCCAATACCAATTTCCAATACAGTTTCCATTACTGTAGCTCTATAATAGAGCTTGAAGTCAGAGATGGTGATGCCTTCTTATGTCCCTTTATTGTACAGAATAGTTTTGGCTATCCTGGATTTTTTGTTTCTTCATATGAAATTTAAAATTGTTCCTTTGAGGTCTGTGAAGAATTGTGCTGATATTTTGATGGGTATCACATTGAATCTGTAGATTGCTTTGGCAAGATTGCCATTTTTACTCTGTTAATCTATCTATCCATGAGTGTGGGAGATATTTCCATTTTCTGATATCCCTTTCAATTTCATTCTTCAAAGAGTTAAAGTTCTTGTCCTACAAGTCTTTCACTTGTTTGATTAGAGTTACGTCCAAGGTATTTTATGTTGTTTGTGGCTATTATGAAGGGTGATGTTTATTTGAGCTCTTTCTCATCTCGTTTATCATCTGTATATAGGAGGGCTACTGATTTGTTGTTGTTGTTGTTGTTGTTGCTGCTGCTGTTGTTAATCTTGTACCCTACCACATTACTGACGGTATTTATCACCTGTAGTAGTTCTCTGGTAGAAGTTTTGAGGTCACTTATGAATACTATCATATCATCAGCAAATAGTGAAAGTTTGACTTTTTTCCTTTCCAATTTGTATCCTCTTGATCTAGAACCTCAAGAACTATATTGAATAGATATGGAGAGAGTGGACAACCTTGTCTTGTTCCTGATTTCAGTGGGATCCCTGTGAGTTTTTCTCTATTTAGTTTGATGTTGGCTGTTGGCTTGATGCATATTGCCTTTATTATGTTGAGAAATGTTCTTTGTATCCTTGCTCTCTCCAAGACCTTTATTATGAAGGAGGTTGGATTTTGTCAAAGGCTTTTTCAACGTCTAATGAGATGATCATGTAGTTTTAATAATTCTTCCTTATACCAGGAGCCCATTAGCTTTGTTTCAATGTGGAAATGAGTCCTTGCATTCAGCTGAATTGGAGAGTTATTGTTTAAGGTCCTGGAGATGTCATGTGTAAACATGTAGGGCTTCTCAGATCTGTGACAGTTCATTACATAGCCATTCATTTTTCCCCATTCAGGCTTCCCGACAACCTGCAGGAATTCCAGGGATTGCACCAGCTGAAGAAAAGAAAGGTTTTGTTGTTTGTTTGTTTGTGTTTTTTTTTTTTTTTTACCAAATCTCTTCCTTTATCATCTCTTCTTTTTCAGCATTAAAACAAAACTATGTTTTCATGGAGTTTTCTTTTCTTTCCTTTTTTTTTTTTTAATTTGGTGCTGGGGATGGAATCCAAGGCCCAAAGCTTGCTAAGCAAGTGTTGTGCCTTTGAACTACAGCCTCAGTCCTAAACATTATTTTTTACATTACTCATTTTATTGAAATTTACCTCTGGGCATACAACCTAATCTTCTTTACAGTCTGAGAGCAAGGCTATCTGTCACTACTTTCCCCTTTCCCCATCCAGAGAAAGCTGAAAATAAGATAGAAACAGGACAGAAAAACAAAACAACCCTTGAAGGTATTTGTAGGGTTTTGTCAGCTGTGAGCATTCGCATGGCTGTAATTCTCCTACTGACTGACCACATCAGATGTTCCTTGGGTTGCTCTTATTTGATTTCATTCATTGGTGTCCTGAATTCTCAAAATTCTCAGGAAAATCAATTTGATTGCTAAATGCAATGACAGAAACAGCAAGATGGTGAATAAAACTGAATTTGAGATTTTTTAATAATTTAAATCTATTATCACTGTTAATTCAGCGTCAACTGTGGCCTTTCTGATCTTTTTTTCGTTAAATTGATTACACGGCATATCTGTCTTTTATCAGAGGTGGTAACCTTCCAGACTTTGTGAACAGTGGAAGTTTGCCTGAGTTCCTGGTTAATTTGCATGAAAGATAACGGGCCTGTGGCCTCTCTCTGGTTTGCGTCTTGTGGTTTGGGCACCACTGATGTACTCAAGCAGCACTGCAACCCCAAAGATTTATAGGTTACTTGTTTTTCTCCTCAGCTGATCCATGCCTTCGGAGAATAAGGGTGGGAATGGCTGAGGTTGAGTGAATGCTCTGTGCTGTGTGTTCAGTATGCACTAATGTCCTGGTTATTTCATTTACTGCAATAGTATGAAATTATTTTTATCTTTAATTTACAAATACATGCAATGCAATCCTAGTGTAAATTACCTCAGGGTTCTTTTGAGGAAGCCAGAGAAAATAGTTTCGGAGTTTGTCTGAAAGGGTTAATGTTTATGAGTAGCTAGGAAAGCTTGAGGGATATTAGTGAAAGAAATAGTGTCACAAGTGCAATATAAAACACCAGATTGATCTAAAGATTCATACAGTGATAGGGTTAGACTGAGGGAGTCGAGTGGTAACTACTTACTAGATGAACAGGTACTCGGGAAAAACAGCATTTTTATAGCAGGCTAAAGACTGCAGATATTTAGAAAGAAATTAATCCTTTCCTTATTCTTTGTATCAAAATCCACTTCAGAGCTGGGGAGAGGATTCAGTTGGTCAGGTGCTTGATGCACAGACTGTAGACCTTTGCTCGATCCCCAGAGTCCACGCAGACAGCCAGGTGTGAAGACGTGCTTTTGTCATCCTGGTAGCATTCCCTGGGGCTCGTTGGTCAGGAGATCTAGTCAAATTGGCAGTTCCCCATATTGTATACAGCAACTGAGATTTAGGATGGATTTTACTTTCTTTGTATTTTTCTGTGTTTTTTTGAATTGTTTTTAGTAATGTGTTTGCACATAAATAATACAGCTACTAAAGGAATAGAATAGAGAAAGTGAGATCAGCTGATTTTATTTCTAAGACTTGAAAACAACCCACAATATTATCCATTTTGCTTTAAAGTGTGGTGTGTGTGTCTCTAGGGGGTGTGGCTCAGGGTTAAGAGTACCGTTTCTCTTCCAGAGGACCCAGGTTCAGTTACCAGCACCCTCATGAAGGCTCACAACTGCCCGTAGCTCCCAATCTAGAGTGTGCAGCGCACTATGATGGCTTTTGCTTGCATGTGATTCACAGACATACATTCAAGCAAAACATCCAGGCCCAAAAAGAAAACAAATCTTTTGAAAAAGTAGTTCTATCCACAGACATTTTATGCAGGCATTAGAGAAGCACAGTGGGATTCTGAATCAGGACAATTTTGCCCTTTCTCGTTGACTGTTGAACGGTTGCTTTTACAAAAGGCTGTCAATGGTGTTGCCAGAAGATTGCCATGCTCTCTGCTGTCTCCCTTTACCTCACTGACCTCTGTTTTCTTATTGAATATTTTTCTCTTGAATTATTTTTTGAGTATAGAAATACTGAATCTGTCTACTTCAGCGGACTCATTTGAAACCATGTTGAAGTCATTATTAAGGTTCAATCTGGTTGGTGGGAGTGTGAGCAAAAACCATATGAGGAGCAAACCCTATGGAAATTCCATGATGGCCACTTTGCAGAATAACTTTTCTCTCCTGCAGTGTAGACAATGGTGTGTGCAGAGTGTCTCAGGTGGTAAGTGCTTGGTCTGCAGTGTAGACAACAGTGTTTGCAGGGTGTCTCTAAACTACCAGTATACCTTATGTTTGCCACTCTTCTCGTACCTGTTTTTCTAAGCTGGCTTTTTAAAGATTGTATTATTATTATTATTTGTAGTTATAGGTAAGTGTGCATGTTTGCTGGCACTGGGTGACTTGTCTGGTCTAACTAGTCAGCTTGTTTCATACAGAACCCCTGTCTCTGCCTCCAGAGTGCTGAAATTAAAAGTAGGCCGCCATTGATGGCTGGGGTTTCAAATTAAATCCTCATATTCTACTCACTGGACCACCTTCCTGGCTCCTTGGCCAGTCTTAAGCCAAGGTTGCCTAAGCATGATGTGAGCTTACACGAAACTGTCCTTGAAGTACAGATTACTGGGCCTCTGCCTGGATATGCTGAGTCAGCGGGATGGGAGCCCAGCATCTTCAGGAAGTTCTGCAGGTGATTTACAAAGCCTGAGTACAAGGACACGTACCCATGCTGTAGTAGTCGAGTTTTGTTGCTCTGGAAAAGCGCCCAGAAAAACAGTTTAAGGGAGGCAGAATGTATTTTGGTTGATGGTTTTTCTGTCTGGTGGCTGGTTCCACTGTTTACCGGCCTGTGGCAAGACAGAAGCGTGATGAGAAATTGTGAAGGAAGGCTGCCAACCTGAAGGAAGCAGAGGGTGAGAAGGGGTGGGGGTGGGGCAGATGCACCTTCACCGACTTGGAGCTCCGCAGCCTAGTCTCGGACAGCGTCTGACTACCTGCCCACCAGGTCTCCCTGGGCAGGGCGCCTGTGGAAGTACACTCTTACTTAGCAAGGACCAGCAGTCCATGAGACAGTGTAGGAATTTGCAGGACTTGTGCCGCTTGGTCAAAAGTCTTCCTCGTGCTGATGCCCCTTCCCATCTCAGGACCTAAGCCTGAGCTGAGGCTGTACCACAGCAACCTATTTTTCTCTAATCGTCCTGATCTAGTTGTCCATGAATTAACTTATCAGCGGATTAGCCCACTAATAAATTTAGTGCTTCATGGTCCAGTCTCAATAGTGCATTGCACATGGACCTTCTGGGGGAACATTTCCTTTCTGTCCCCATGGCTCTCAGCTGAGCTGTGTGTTACTGAGCAGTTTTCTGCCCTTACCTTCATCCTGACCTGCTGCTGATATTCTGGCTTCCTGCTTAGCTGAGTCCCTACCTGTCAGCTCCCCGCCTTCCTCACGCCTTCAGCAAAACTCTCCATCCCAGCATTTTTTCTTTCTCTTGATCTTAATTCTCAAGGAATGCTTTTGTTTTTTTCCTGTCCCCCTCTGCCTGCATTTGCAGTGCTGGTATTAACCCAGGGGCCTCACATGTTTTAGGGAAGTGTTCTCTTGCCTAGTCCTAAGAATTCTTTTTTTTTTTAAATTTATTTATTTATTATGTATACAACATTCCTTCCATGTGTGCCCGCAAGCCAGAAGGGGGCGCCAGGTCTCATTACAGATGGCTGTGAGCCACCATGTGGTTGCTGGGAATTGAACTCAGGACCTCTGGAAGAGCAGTCAGTGCTCTTAACCGCTGAGCCATCTCTCCAGCCCCCGTCCTAAGAATTCTTCTTTCCGCCAAAGCTAATCTACTCACCTTTGACCTGTTAAAATGATTTATCAAAGTAATGAGTCATTGTTATGGAAAATATGGAAACTAACTGTATAAACAAGTCACGATTTCACCATGTGTTATTATGTATATTAATATATATTACTGGGAACCATAGGAAGACTGTTTGATGCAGTCTGGGCAGTTTATGGAGGCCCTGCCTCAGAAAAATAAATAGATAAATAGCAAGTAGATAGTGATGTTAGTAATGAGTGCACCGTGAGAACAGTTTCTTTACCGTTTGCCAGGGCCACAGCCTTCAGCCACCACGGCAACCGTCTGCATCTTTGTGTCTTTGGTTCATATCCGAGTCAAGTGTTCTGATGACTGAACCTTCTGTGTTCTGATGAAACACGTTCTTCTGGATTTTAGAACGTAAGAATTCACTCAACTGATAGAATTGCACAAATAGCCAAACGTTTTGAGTTAATGGGCTATACTAACTTATTTAATCCTTGAAAATTTTATAGGTAGATAATATTATTTCCCCTTTTTAAAGAGGAAGAAACCAAGTAGTGTGCCCAAAGTCATGCAACAATAAATCATAGGAAATGGTTTACCACCGGGACATCTGGTACCAAGCTCATGTCTTACCCACAAGGCTATATTGCTCTCTGTAGCTTGGTCCTCCTCTCATGTGATTGTGCTTGGATAATTTTATTATATTCTTTAGTACTATTAACATCCTGATGCAAGGCAGAATTAAAAGTCTCTTTCTTGAAATATTAACAATTGCTAGGTATTGTTTTACACACCCTTAATCCCAGCACTCTGAAGACAGAGACAGGTAGATCTCTGTGCTTAAGGCTAGACTGGTCTACAGAGTGAATTTCAGTACAGCCAGGCCTATATATGGAGACCCTGTATTGGAAAAAAACAAAATATTAGTAATTTTATAATAATTATTAAATAGTTGCTTAATTTTTGAAAGAAATTTTATATATTTTTTTTTCTAACAGCTCATTTACTTTCCAGAATCTCATCTGCTGAGGCCGAGGCATGGTGGTGCATGCAGTCCTCACACTCACACTAAGGAGACTGAGTCAGGGAGGTTGGGAGTTTGAGGTCAGTCTGGACTGTATAATGGGAGTGTCTTTCTTCCTTCCTTCCTTTCTTTCTTTCTTTCTTTCTTTCTTTCTTTCTTTCATTTTTTTCTTTTTGAGATAGGGTTTCTCTATGTAGCTTTGGCTGCCCTGGAACTTGTTATGTAGACCAGGATGGCTTTGAATTCATGTGCTACCATGCCTGGTTGAAATTGTTTCAACAAACAAATAAATGAATTCTGAATCATGTCTGTTAAACTATAATCCATGTATAGTTTAAGGTTAATGTTTCTGCCATGTGGTTTTTGTTAGTTGAAATTACTGTAGTATTTTACTTTGATTATTTTGAGGATATCTCTTGTTGTATCCTTAGAAGATGTATGATAAAATTGATAGCATACGTTCTTGAGGCTTTGTTTTGTTTTGTTATTTGTTTTTTTTTTATTTGATTTTTCAAGGCAGGGTTTCTCTGTGTAACTTTGGGCCCTGTCCTGGAACTCACTCTGTAGACCAGGCTGGCCTCGAACTCACAGAGAGTCACCTGCCTCTGCCTCCCAAGTGCTGGAATTAAAGGCATGTGTCACCACCGCTTGACTTGTTCTTGAGTTTTGGCAGTTTATACATCATATACATGTGATTTACTTATGTGAGGATAATTTGTAATAGAATATTGCAGCATCGACATTCTCCTGTGACTTGGTCACTGGAATGAATCGAGAACTGTCATTCTTGTTATGTACATTGATCACATGTGGTAGACTTGAGTGGCAGAGTTAGAAAATGTCTTTTAGGGAAAGAAAATATTTGTATTCTATTTGGACATTTCTTCTAGTACTAAGTCCATGCGTAATACTGAAATTAACAAACAAAGCTTACTGGAATTCTCAGCTGAGACAGCCAACATTCCCACACAGAAAGAGATTCATATACTCTAGCAAACGAACTAGTTATGCTTGCCTAGAGAACAGAACAATTCTTGGTGAGTCAGTTATAATATGTGCATTATTTCTCAGAGCCCTACAAAACAGATGGATTAACGCATCTGTTCTCAATCTGTGGGCCACAACTCCCCTGAAGGGCCAAATGACCCTTCGCCACCCTACATACCAGATATTTACATTATGATTCATGACAAAGTTACAATATTATAGCAAAATTATAGTTATGAAGTAGCAACAAGAATAATTTTATGGTTGAGGGGTCACAACAATATGAGTAACTGTGTTAAGGGGTCACAGCAGTAGGAAGGTTGAGAACCACTGGACTAAGGGCATGCATGAATAGATCACAGCCCAGTTTGTGTGTAAGGGACTTAAAAGAAAGAAGGCTCAACATTAGTCTCTTAGCTGTGAGTTACCCTGGGGTTCATGTAAAAACTGGCTATGTGACACAGCTCTTCTACAACCTGAAGAACAAAATGAGTCCCAGTAGGAAAGAGTTAAAAGAATGAGCACCCACTGTGTGAAGGTACACATGAATGGCCAAGATCGAAAAATAGTTTAAGTCAAATGAAGCAATGCTGAGATTTTGTTTTTAAGAATGAGAAGTTTTCAAATTATAGTACATAGTCATGAGGTTGGAACCATGACACTGCTGAGGAACTTAAGTTGGTACACAGCTTCCAGAGGCAGTATAGTCCATAAGAAAGATTGGCCAGTATTTCCATCAGGTCGTCCAGTTGACACAGTATAGTCCGTAGGAAAGATTGGCCAGTATTTCCATCAGGTCGTCCAGTTGACACAGTATAGTCCATAGGAAAGATTGGCCAGTATTTCCATGGGGTTGTCCCCAGTTGACACAGTATAGTCCATAGGAAAGATTGGCCAGGATTTCCATGGGGTTGTCCCCAGTTGACACAGTATAGTCCATAGGAAAGATTGGCCAGTATTTCCATGGGGTTGTCCCCAGTTGACACAGTATAGTCCATAGGAAAGGCTCGTTCTCCACCGCACTGTAGTGCCACATCTGCCTTTTAGCAGCTTGAGGTGTGAGTCACGTGACTCATCTAAAGTTATCTGCACATGAGTTATGAAAAATCATGTGACAAGTCTTCCATCTATTTTTGTACTTGATAAGAATCTTATAAACACATTATCTTTTAATCCAGCTATTTCACATCTTATAGAAGCTAAATGCATTCAGAGGTAGATTAGAAAATTATCTTTTAAGCACTTTATAGCAGAAATTGAAAGAGCCTTAAATGTTCAGTAGGAGATTAACTAAATAAATGATAGTAACTCTATATAATAGAGCAGAATAAAATCATTAACATGGATGTACGCGTACACACACAACATTTCAAGTGGAAGTTTTTCTGAAGCAACTGACTTGATTTTCCTCTTCTTTCTATAATCTGAGTTATTGTTGAAATCTTTTTTAGATTTACTTATGAGTGTTTAGTTTCCATGTGTGCCTGGGCACTGTGTGCATGTCTGGTGTTCTAGAAGGTCAGAGGAGGGCGTGAGGTTCCCTGGAACAGGAGTTGCGGCCAGTTGTGAGCCATGTGGGTGCTGGAAATTGAAAAACCTGGGTCTTCTGCTAGAAAAAGTGTTCTCACTGACTGAGCCCTCTCTCCAACTCCTTGATGAAATCTTTATTGTGCTTTTTTGCCATGTATTTATATGCTTTTGATGAAATGTGAGGTCTTTTGCCTTATTTTATTTCATATTTGTTACTGAGTTCTAAGAGGTTTCTGTTTGTTTGTTTTTGAGACAGGGTCTCTCTGTGTAGCCCTGACTGTCCTAGAACTCTCTATGTAAACTAGGCTGACCTCAAACTCAGAAACTCTCTTGCCTCTACCTCCTTGCCTCCTGAGTGCTGTAATTAAAGGCATGTGCCATTCCTGGCTTACTTGGCTTGCAATAATTTTAAGGTGAGTATTAGAAACACTTGATTAAACTCTGTTATTTTATAAATATTCATTCATTAGTGTGTTTTTATTACTTTTTTCAGAGTTTTTGAATTGTTACTAAGTTAAAGATTTGTTTCTTGTATAATGATCCAGTTTCAAAAGATTAGAAGTTATTTTTCTGTTTATTTTCTTTAAATCTTAGACTAAATTTTAACGTTTCCTTAGCTTAGTAAATATTTATCAATATCCCAAGTGAAATAAAAATTGATAATTACTTATTTATTTCTTTCCCTCATGTCTGAATCTTAGGGGATTACACATATACAGTAAAAAACCTGAGGACTCATTCTTCTGCCAAGTCCTTTTCAGTCTCTGTTTCCCCTTCATTCTCCTCTTCTTCTTGGTTTTGGCCTGGGTTTGGGGGTTGTGGGGCACATATGGCAAGGGTCTCATATAACCCAGGCTGGTTTCTACATAGCCAAGGATGACCTTGAACTTCTAAGTGCTGGGGTTAGAGGCATGGGCCTTCATACTAAGGTGTAGTTGGTACCAGGGATCCAGTCCAGAACTTGTTAGATGCTAGCGCTAGCGAGGCAAGTGCTGCACTACCCGAGCTACGTTCTCTACCCTGTGTGAAACTTTTCAGTGGTATCATGTGTCTTTAATCCCAGCACTTGGGAGGCAGAAGCAGGAGGATCTCTGTGAGTTTGAGGCTAGCCTGGTCTACAAAGCAAGTTCCAGAATAATGAGGTCTACACAGAAAAACTCTGTCTCAAGAAACAAAACAGAAGAAAGAAAAGAAACTTTTCATATGCCAGATGAAATTAGTTTGAAAGTGCCTAGATTGAAATCATTAAAAAACTGTCTGAGCGCTGGTCTCAGGAACTGTGGGTCACGTGATTGGACACCCAGATGAAAAGGAAGAACTTAGATGCTCAGGTCCGCTGGTGAGGAAGGACTACAATACTCAACAACTTCCATCGCTCAGCATTGTGGGGAGATCTATGCACAATAGTACTTACATGGTTTCCTGTTTTTAGGTTTGGTCTGAGATTGGAAAAGCCTTTTTAGATGGGTCACTTGATAAAAATGCCACTCAGAAGAAAACAGTATCAAGACAGTAAGTTTAGCCTCTCTTAATTAACTAGTTTTTGGGAACTGCATGGTAGGCAGTTAGCCTAATGCTGATCCAGATCCCCAGGTTTCAGCTGGGCAGTGGTGGCGCACAGGCTACAGAGTGAGTTCCAGGGCAGGCTCCAAAGCTACACAGAGAAACCCTGTCCTGGGGAAAAACAAAACAAAACAAAAAACCAGAGTCCCAGGTCTCACCCTCAGATTTTAATAGGTTTCAAAGATACGCCCCTGGCTTTAGTAGTTTTATCTTTGAATAGTGAGATTATTGATTTTTTTTTCGCTATGCTTTTTCCTTCCATGTTTTATTCAGGGATAGTTTTTCAATGAAAGGTAGAAAAAGCAGCAAGGAGAAGCTGACCCTCACTGCACAGTGAGCCCTCACTGCATGGCTTGTGGAAAGCATATGGGGAAACTAGAAAGCCATTCAATAGTATGTATTATGAATAATAAACACTGGTAAAATTCTCTAAAAGAAGAAAATATTTATGGTTTTTTAAATTTTATTTTATTTGTTGTGTATGAGGTTTTTTGCTTGCATGTGCAGCTGTGCACCACTTGCATGCCTGGTGCCCACAGAGGCCGGAAGAGGGGCCTGATGTTCTGGAACCATAATTACAGACAATTGTGAATCTCCAAGTGTGTGCTGGGAATCAAACTCAAGTTCTCTGAGAGAGCTGCTGGTACTTGCGACTGCTGAGCCACCTCCAGCCCATGTGTGTGTGTGGTGCTGAGGGTGCAAGGCAGGGGTCTACCACTGAGCATGGTGTCTAACCTTTATTATTGGCAGTACTGTTTCTGTAAGTAGGAACCAAAACCCAAACTAAATATCCAGTATTAGAGGAACTGATAAGGAAATAATTCCAAAATGATTCAATACTCTATAGACATTTGTGGAAATGTATCAAAAATTTAAAATTCTCTAACTTTGCTTTAAAATTTTTAATAATTTTATATGAATGAGCTTTTTTCTTTTGCTTATTTTTTCCCTCCTCCTCCTCCTCCTCCTCCTCCTCCTCCTCCTCCTCCTCTTCTTCTTCTTCTTCTTCTTCTTCTTCTTCTTCTTCTTCTTCGTCAAGATTTCTCTGTGTAACTGTCCTGGCTGTCCTGGAACTCCCTCTGTATACCAGGATGGTTTTGAACTCACAGAGCTCTGCCTGCCTCTGCTTCCCAAGTGCTGGGGTTAAATGCATAAGCCCACCTATGAATGAGCTTTTTGCCTACATGGTCATATATGCACACTGTGTGCACAGTTTCCTAGGAGGCCAGAAGAGGTGTTGAATCCTCTGGAACAAGAGTTACAGATATTTATGAGCTGCCATGTGGGTGCTAAGAACTGAACCTGGGTCTTCAAGTGTTCTCAACTACTGAGCCCTCTCTCCAGTCCCCCAAAATAAAAAATAAATAAATACTGTCATTATAACTGAGTGAAATTTTATAATGTTTTCTAAATTGTCTGACAGTGGTTTATAAAATTTATACACACACACACACACACATATATATATATGTATATATGATGGCTTAGCAGTTGAGTTCACTTCCTTATCCACATTGGGGAGAACACAAACACCTGTAATTCCAGCTCCCAGGGATCTGATAAGTGCTTCTTATCTCTGTGGGCACCTGCATGCCCTCACAGACATGTGTACACACAGAAATAAAAAATAGGCATCAGTGGCATTTATAAAATAAAAAATAAAATTCACATAGGAAAGTCATATCTTGTAGGACTAGGGGTGGCTTGGTTGGTAATGTGCTGACTGTTCTAGCACAAGGACTTAAGTTCAGATTCAGCACTGTACGGAACCTGGGTGTGGTAGCATACACCCAAAACTCCAGCACTTGAGGGGACAGAGACAGCCTAACTGATCCAGTGAAAGACCTTATCTCAAAAAATAAGGTGCCAGACCATCACGATGAATGGTGGGCCAGCCAGCCAGCACGTGTGCTCATGCAGACTAGAGCTGGATGTCTGACGTCATCCTCTGTCTCTCTTGAACGTAAGTTTCGAGACTAGTCTCTAGTTAAACCTAAAGCTCATTGACTAGGCAAGACCATCTGAGCAGCGAGTCTAGTGCCTGTCTCTTTTCTCTTCTTTACACGAACCATCACTGGGGATACGAATGCAGGTCTCCTGCCTGTGCAGCACGCACTTTACTGATGCTCATGCTCATGCCGATATCTTTACTCTGACCTGCTTCATTTTCTTTTCTTGGAGCCAGGCAGGGTAATGAAAGATCCCTCACAGTTGTGCACATGTGTGGTTCCAGCTACTTGGTATGCTGAGGCAGGAGGATCATCCATTTGAATCCAGGAGTTAGAAACCCACCTCCCTAAAGAAGAAGAAAAGGTTTCATGAGAGCAACAGATTATTTTCCATACATAATGGTATTGCTTCATAAGCGTCTCTTAAAGATTATGACCTATTTGATACATTTCATATAATAGTATTCATTGCCATTTTATCACTTGATTAATTCCCCTTTGTA
Organism: Alexandromys fortis; assembly: GCF_014885135.2. Classification (NCBI taxonomy): domain Eukaryota; kingdom Metazoa; phylum Chordata; class Mammalia; order Rodentia; family Cricetidae; genus Alexandromys; species Alexandromys fortis. Next base: position 13,668,488 of record NW_026067966.1, on the reverse strand, counting down.
AAAACTAAATTTCAGAAATAGTCACAGTAATTCCCAAGCTTCATTACACCACAATTTGTGCTATTTTGTTTTAATATTGAAACCTGGTTTCTACCTCCAAACACTTAGATTCGATTGCTGTGAGGTGTGATTTGTGTTTTACTATTTTTACAAATGCCTCCCGGGTGATTCCAGTGTGCTGTAGTGTAGGAAGTGCTGCAGTATACTATCAGAAAATCCTCCTTTTCATCACTAACGTGTGGTCAATTATTCAAGTCTTATCACTATTTGGTCAAGGTTTATACTGGCTTGTTATGTGTTCAGTTCTGAGCGATAGTAATAAATAGGAAGAATTCTTGTACCTCATTCTAGTTGGAAGAAATTAGAAATGACCTAAATTTAGTAAATTTATAGTAGGAAAACTGTGGTGAAAAGACTGGAAAAGCTAGAGAGTGTGGGGCGGAGAGGCATCCTTGGAGACTATTCTGATGGGAGTCACTGCTTGAGATTATTGTTGATCAACAATTATGAGACCATGGGGTTACCTGGATGTCCAAGGGAAGTCCGGCTGAGAGACTGTGACTCAGAGTCTTGGAGGGATGACTGCTCCTGGTGTGTCTGAAGCTAGTGTGGTACAGTGATGCCAAGTCCAGGTGAGGTCAGGGAACAGAGGCAGAAGGAGTAATTCAGGTGCTTTTGCAATGAAGTGGACTAGAAAGAGGCTAAGGCTTGGACCAGATGGTAATGAGGGACAGAAACAAGGGAGCAACAGAAAATTCTGTGCTCTGAAGACAGAACTGTCAACACTGGCTAATGAGTTAAAGATGGAGCAAGAGGGTAGAAGACAAGATGGTGAACCTTAGGAAGATAGAGTTTTGCAGAGTGATCAAGAGTTTGGTGTGTTGGAAGCCACGTGTAATATGCTTTGGGTACCTAAGTGGAGATGTGGAGTTTGCAGTTAAATTTATGCAAATTTATTGGAGGAAAGAGGCCCTGACTAGAAGCAAAATTTTGAAAGTATTTGTTATGTAGTTTTAAAATCTTGAGACCAGAGGTCACCAAGGCAGCAAATGCAGATTAAAAGGGAGGTTCAAAACAAGGCCCTGACGTAGTGAGTTCCAGAAGAGCCTGGGCCAAATAATGAGGCCCTATCAACAAACAGACCAACCAAAAAAAAAAAAAAAAAAAAAAAAAGGAAAGAAGTAAAAAAAAAAGAGAGAAATAAACAACAACCCTTGGACTTTCCATCGTTAAAACAGTCAAGAGCCAGAGAGAGTTGAGATGAGAGGAGATGGAGGGCAGGAGAGTTCACGGAGTGTGGTCCTGGGAGCCATGGAAACAGTGCTCCCTGGAGTGACCTCTGATGTCACCAGTGATAGAGTAAGTCCGCTAAGATGAGGAATAAAGCAAACCTTGGATAGTTTTAGTGGTCATTGTTTACCAGTTAATTGTGCTTTTTAGGTTTCAGAATTTACCTTTCTGATTATGTCTTATCTATCTCTGTTTCTCAGAGAGTGAAACTTGATTGAGAGAAGCAGTGGAATTAAGAAGATTTAGAAGGAAGGATTAATGTTAATGGAGAAACGTGTGTGTTTGGAAGCCTGTGCGGCATTAGAATTGTTTTACGTTTTCACCTGGATGGTAATAATTTAGATGTTTCTTTAAAGTCAGTTACTTCTTGAATTGCATGTAGGTATTTTATGTACTTTTTAATATGTAACTGAAATTTAACAAGAAAGGAAGAAAAATATATATGAATTTAGATACAAATTTGCTTTTAAAACTATTGGTTACTGACTTCAATGGTTTTGTTCCACACATGGTAACTTTGAACAGATTTTTTTTTTTGAGACATGGTTTTTCTGCTTAGCCCTGGCTGTCTTTGAACTTGCTCTGTAGACCAGGCTGGCCTCGAACTCATAAAGAGATCTGCCTGCCTCTACCTCCCAAGTGCTAGAATTAAAGGCATGCACCACCATTGCCCAGCCTGAACAGAGTTACTTTTAGGAAGTTTAATCTCCACAAATACTTATATTCTTAATTTTTTTTTCAAATTTTCTCCTTTAAGTCCTCATGCAGTTGGAATCTATTTTAAAGAAAATTATACAGGAACAAAAAGGAAGGAACTTTAGTCCACCTATCTTCATTGACTCCTTAATACAAGGAAACCTTAATGAGCCGCAGGTGATATCAAAGCATTAAGCCTTTATGAGAAAGTTACATATGCATAGAGCTTTTCTTTTAGTCCACATGACCTCCAAGGCTTTGGATGTCTCTTTTGTTTATCTTGAGTAGTCTATACCCCACTAGTTCACCCTCCAAAGCCACTATCGAGCATTTAACTTAGGCTAATCAAACATCGAGCCCAAATGATCTGTAGGCAGAGAAGAAGTGTGTGTGAGCCTTGATGGACTCAGCCTTCCTGCCCTCATGGCCACATTCAGTGCTTGTTTGTTACAGCATGATGCTCTGTTTATGGTGTTGTCAGGCAAGAGCCACAGTGGCATCTATAGGATGTCCTGACATGGCATATACAATCTCTGGTAGGCAGAAGGAAGTTCTGGATGTAAGTTTGTGCGGAAATTGGTCAGTTCTGAGGACAATAGCAGGCACGTCTTCCCTATGCCCAAGACATAAAAATAGGACTGAAAAGATTTGCCTGTAGTGAGCCAATAAGATTACTAAGAAATAAATGTTGATTGCATCAAAAAGGCTGTACAACCTGGAGTGGGAGCACACACCTTTAATCCCAGCACTTAAAAGGCAGAGGCAGGCCATTTCTGAGTTCTAGGCCAGTCTACAAAATAAGGCCCCATTTTAAAAAACAAAAGACAATGCAAGGTAGGATCCACCCATGAGAGGGTTGATAGGAGAGGGTGCGGGGTGTGGATAACCAGAATGCATTGCATAGTCTGATATCAAGGAACAAATTTAACTAAAATTGACAAAAATAAGGTAAAATTAACACAGGTAAGAAAATAGGCAGTCCAGTATTTAGAGATTTTTATTTGTTCTTTAACATGTAATGTATGACACCGGGTGAGGTTATGTACCCTGTGTGTGTGCAGGAGCCCTTAGAGGCCAGAAGATGGTGTCAGATTCTCTGAAACGTTGGGAGCCACCCATTGTGTTTGGTGTTTGCTGGGAACAAAACCTAAGTCCTCTTAACTGCTCAGTACCCTCTCCAGCCCACAGCCCGTTATTTATATTGGTTCTCACATTACAGGGATTTAGGTTTTTTTTTTTTTGAAGACCTAATAAGGAAATAATATATTCCTCACACACTTTTTGTTGAGCCTAATTTTATACCCTGTATTGTTTTAGTAGGAAAGATCACCTTATATCGCATACTTTCTAAACTTAGTTTTGTCTTGTAGATCCTAGAAGACAGTATGATATTTTCTCTGGCTGATTGCATAATAACTGCCAAGTGTAATTATAAATCGACTTCTCTCTCAGATGGGTTACAGAGCATACGCTGGCAAAAAGCTCTTCTGAAGAGAGAGACACTGCGAGAGCCCTCTGAAGTTTCCCTTCCTTGCTGCTGTGATCTTGTTTAAAAAGCTTGCTTCACATGGGTGCCTCCCACACACACGTGTTCAGTTTCACCTTTGAAAACTGCCCTGAATTGCTTGGCACATTTTAGGGGCTGTGAATTCTAGTTAGCACCTGTGAAATGAAATCTGTCAACACGTTTCCTGCTGAGAGAGAGCTTCTCCGTTTCCTTTCCTACTCCCATTGAACCCAAGTCCCTGACCACATTAGATAGACAGTCCCCTACTGAGTCACAACCCTCTGTGGCTGCTTTTCATTAACAACTCTAGGCAGGTGTGCTGTTCATAAGGCCTCAGGAAGCGTGCAGGGTCTACAGTGATGGTGCTCTGAAAGGACTCTCTTCTTGGAATTGAAGATGATTTCTATTTATAATTCTAAGATGTGTGACCTTCAGCTGGTTTGTAGGTTTGTATTGATACAGTATTATAAAAATGTTTATAAACATAAAAAGGCATAATATAAAATGCTCCCGGGAAGTATTCAGGTGGCAGTTTAAAATGTAAAAAAATTATGTTCCCTTGAAGGACTTCACTTATACTTCATTTCAAGGACAAATTTTTAAAATGATGAAGGCTGCTGGTGTAAACATCCACACATATCTCTTCTTCAACATGTCGGTGTGTCTAGATGCTATAGACTAAATGAAATTTGTGAAGATGTGTCAAGGATCTCAATTATTTAAAAAAGGATTATTGACATTTTATTATTTAAGTATTTTCTTACATAGATTTATCTGTCACAGTGGCAGTGGGCACATGTCAGAGTTTGAGCACGCAGTGAGAGTTCACCTGACCCAGGTCCCAGAGGTTGGACCCATGTTGTTAGGTTTGCAGTGAGTGAACTCACCTCGAGTCATCTCACAACTCATCAGGGTTTTTTTTTTTATTGCTTATTTGCTTTAAATCTGTATTACATTAAAATTTATCTTTGCTAAAGCTTTTTTATTTAAATGGAGTTAACCTGGGCAGGGTGGCATGTGTGTAAATTCTAGAGCCACAGAGACTCAGTCTCAGAAACAGAAACAAAACAAAACTTAGTTTAATATACTGTGGCCACCACAAATTGGTTATCTCAAAGATAGAATTAAGAGTTAAATCTCATTTTCAGTATTTAGGGAGAGTTTATAAAGAACATTGCTATTTATTTCTTTACATGTATGCTGTGAGTTTTTTAAAAGATGTATTTTTAATGCTTTGCTAGTTTTAATTGATGATGAAGTCAAGCAGGACATATGGGTGACTAGTGTATGCAAATCCTTGTTAGCAGTATATAGATAGATATTGTAAACTTGTTCTGAATATATTAATATATATTGTAAATTGCATATGTTTACATATCTTTTGTGAAATGAAAGGCTGTGGTTCACCCAAAAACCATCGTGGGCCAAGCTATATAAAGTGGCAACACATTCCTTTAGTCCCTGTATTCAAGAAGCAAAGGCGGCAGATCTTTGCAAGTTTGAAGCCAGCCTGGTCTACAGAGCAAGTTCCAGGACAGTCAGGAAGTGTAGGGGAAGTTAAGGACATAGCCAGTTACTCTTGAATAATTGAGTTACCAGGTGGCTATTGATTTTAGAGGCAATAAATGAATCAGGCATACATTTTTAAAAAGTTAACTTTGTGTTTTGTGAGTGTAGATCAGTATTACAACACTTGTCTTGCACACACAAGGCCTTGGTTTGATCCACCGCACTGCAATAGTAGCAGCAACAGAAGTAATAATAATAATAGTAATAATCAGAATTTAATTTTGAGTCAGTCCTTAGTCTGGAAAAAAAAGAAATTGATAAGGAGAGGTGAACAGTACTCCATATACATTACAGGGCAGGAGAAACAGGAAGGGAGAGCTCTCGGTACTGCTTCTTAAGACATCCTCGGGGTTCCATTCACCATGTGAAAACGACAGCCTACAGAATGGGAAAAGATCTTCACTAACCTTACATCAGACAGAGGTCTGGTCTCCAAAATATACCAAGAACTCAAGAAATCGTTCATCAAAAGAACACATAATCCAATTTAAAAAAATGGAGTACAGACCTAAAAAGAGAACTCTCAACAGAGGAATCTAAAATGGCTGAAAGACACTTCAGGAAATGTTCACAATCCTTAGTCATCAGAGAAATGCAAATCAAAACAACCCTGAGATTCCATCTTCTACCTGTAAGAATGACCAAGATCAAAAACATTGATGACAACTTATGCTGGAGAGGTTGTGGGTAAAGGGAACACTCTTCAGTTGTTGGTGGGGATGCAAACTGGTACAGCCCTTTTGGATATCAGTATGGCGATTTCTCAGAAAATTAGGAAACAACCTTCCTCAAGACCCAGCAATACCACTTTTGGGTATATGTCCAAAGAATGCTCAATTATGCCACAAGGACATGTGCTCAACTATGTTCATAGCAGCTTTGTTTGTCATAGCCAGAACCTGGAAACAATCTAAATGCCCCTCCACCAAAGAATGGATAAGAAAAATGTGGTACATTTACAAAATGAAATACTACACAGCAGAGGAAAATAATGACATCTTGGAATTTGCAGGCAAATGGATGGAGCTAGAAAACATTATTTTGAGTGAAGTAACCCAGACACAGAAAGACAGTTATCACATGTATTCATTCATAAGTGGTTTTTAAACATAAAGCAAAGAAAACCAACCCACAAATCACAAGAACCTAGACAACAATGAGGACCCTAAGAGAGACATACATGGATCTAATCTACATGGGAAGTAAAAAAAGACAAGATCTCCTGAGTAAATTGGGATCATGGGAACCTTAGGAGAGGGTTGAAGGGGAAGGGAGAGGCAGGGAGAGGAACAGAGAAAAATGTAGAGTTCAATAAAATCAATAAAAAAAGAAAATCCATAAACCTTCAGAAACCAAAAGTGAGCCACGAGCCAGTGTCTGTCAGAGGGCATATTAAAAGTTCAGATGAGGGCCAGGGGGATGGCTCAGAATTTAGACCCAGGAAGCCACATGGTGGAAGGAGAGAACCAACTCCAACAAGTTCTGAACCCCACAGGCATGTTAACAGTCTTATATATGCATACATATGCACAAACATTAATATGCACACAGTAGATAAATATGATTAATGTTTTTTAAATAGTACATGTGGGTGGACCTTACCCCAAACCTATAGAATCTGAATCTCTGGATGTTAGGTTGCAGTATCAATAAACTCTCAGATGTTTTAGGGGAGCCAATAGCCTGAGCAATAATTATTAAAAGTCTAAAAAAAAATAATGTCATAGGAGCAAATCTCCCACTAATTTGATTTGTAGGAATCATTTCATTAGTGCTTCTAAATGAACAGGATGATTAAGTCGGGTCTTTATTTCACGAGACTGAAACAGATAATGCAATCTCCAACATTCAGTCCTCTCTCAGGTGTTTATTCTCACTGACCTCAGGCAGGAGGATGCAGACATCTGAGTTACCTGCCAGACTTCAGGAGGATGATGTCATGATAGAGCACACGCATTCTCATCTTCTATATGTTCCTGCTCTAGTCAAATCCTGTGGAGAGTTTTATTTTTATTTTCGGTAACATTTATGTACATCTACCAGGAAAAACAGGAAGAAAAAATTTAAAAACTAAACCATTGACTTTTTTTTCTTATTTTATACCAAAAATTACTCAGAAGCTACTTTCATTTATACTAATATAATTTTTACATAGTGTGTACCTGGGCAATCTGCTCTCTGACAACTGGGGATGTTCAGAAGAAGCTCTAAAAGGAGATAGACCAAGTTTTTGGGAAGGGTCCTCTTACTTCAGAGAAAATTGAGCAGCTAAGGTAAGAATACAACGAAAGGAAAAAAAACATTAAAAAGACAACTATCAGGTCGTTATTTATTAACTTAAAGCTTATGATAATATGTAGGAAATATATATATTGTTCTTAAAATATTTACATAAATTTTAATTTTGATTTGTTTCTGTTTATTTAAAAATTATTTAGACTGGTGGAGACAAAAATTTCTGTTCCACCCGGTCCTGCAGCCATTCAGTCCCAAAGAAACATGCAGAGACTAATATTAATTATAAACTGTTTGGTACCTTTTCTCAGTAAGGCATTCTCATCTTGCTTCCTCTGTGTCTGGCTGGTGACTGGCTCTGCCTTTTCTCTTCCCAGAATTCTCCTAGTCTGGTTGCCTGCCTATACTTCCTGCCTGGCTACTGGCCAATCAGCATTTTATTAACCTAACACTAATGACAAATCTTTACAGTGTACAAGAGCATTATCCCACAGTAGATGGATAAATGTAGTATATACATTTAATCTCAGTATTTGAGAGGAAAAGGCAGGTGGATCTCTGTGAGTTCAAGGCCAGCCCCACCGACACAGTGAGTTCCAGGACAGCCAGAGACACTGTCTTGCAGAAAAATAACAACAACAAAATTTTAAGTGTTTATGTGTATAAAAGTATTTGTATACATTGTGTATGGGTGCCTGTAGAGACCAGAAGAGGGAGTTGGATCCCTTGGAACTGGAGTTGGAGTTAATCGTGAGACACCCAATAGGGATGGGTACTGGGTTCCAGTTCAGTTCTCACGATTAAGTCAAAAACACTCTTAACTGTTGTTGACAGCCCGTTTCTGCTTTGTGAGGCAAAGTCTTACTATATAGGGGCCACAGACTTGTAATCCTACTACCTCAGTCTCCTGGGTGCTGTGATCACAATTATGTATACAACACCCATGTACATACAGATTTTAACAGATTAAATTTAATCTCATGTCTAAAATCAAAAAAGTAGTTCTGGGAGTTAGAGAGATGGCCCATCTCTCTAGAGTTAAGAGGAGTTAAGAGTACTGACTTCTCTTCTAGAGGACCTGGGTTCAGTTTCCAGAACCCACATGGTGGCTCACTCACAGCCATCTGCAATTCCAGTTCCCAGGGATCCAATGCCCTCCTCTGGCTTCCATGAACAGTACATGCTAATGTGGCGCACAGACATACATGCTAGCAAAATACCTATACACACATAATAATAATAAATTTTAAAATAAGACTATGCAATTGTTGTACCATATTGAAAAATAAAGTAGTTCTAGAGAATCTTTTAATTAGCCTGTATATAGTTCCAATGATGTCAAGCATGTGGACATTTATACTTCATTTATAAGAATACAAAATAGTACAGGCACACTGGAAAATGCTATGGTAGGGTTTTATAATGTTAAGCATACACTCAGCCTCTATATGAAAAACTCCTCAGCATTCCTTGTAGTTACTTAAGAGAAATGAAAGCAGGCCTGTACAAAGACCTGTGTGCAAATGTTGGTAATTGTATATTCAAAACACACAAGAGCTGGAAGCAGTCCAGATGTTTACCAGCTGGTAGATAAAGTAGCAAATTTTGATTTTGCCATACTATGGGAGGCTGCTAATTAATAGAAAAAACTATGTCAATATGTACAGCTACTTGTTATGTTAAGTGAAAGAAACAAGTGCAAAGGGCTGCCTACCACACTGTTTCACTAGTGTGAAATTCTACAAAAGACAATGTTAGCTAGATAGGAGGCCTTGCCATTGACTTCTGGGGCCAGTTGTTGTGCACTACAGTCACTTGGGTCACTTTAAAAGACAGACATATACCTGGAAGCAGTCTCAGGCTGTTCCACAGTCTCTGGACATCAGACTGTTTCGCAGGGTTCAGTCTTAACACAAACATCCCCAAAAAGAAAAAGAAAGTTTCCCAGGTCGCTGGAACTGGAGTCGCAAACTGTTCTGAGTGTGGGTGCTGGGACCTCTGAAGGAGCCACAAGTGTTCATAATCTCTGAACTATCTCTCTGGCCCATTCATGTGGTTTATGACCACTGTTCTGCCTATGGTTGTCATGTTTATTGACTTCAACACATCTGTTTAATTTTTATAAAAACAGATATTACCGACCAGTGCTTTGTGAAACTGTTCAGACTACCAAACTAACCCCAGTTTCTGCCTGGCTTCAAGACATTGAAGGAAAAGTCTGCCCATTTGTTATTTCTAAGGAGGTAGGAAATGTTTGGTATATTTAACTTAGTCAGCTTATCTTCAGCTACTTTAATACGTGTTTTTTATTTCTTTTAATTGAAAAAATGTTTTCATATGGTATATTCTGATCACAGTTTCCCTTCCCTCATCTTCTCCCAGATCTTCCTCATCCTTTCGACTTCCATGGCCTTCTTTCTCACTTTAGAAAGCAAACAGGAAAATAAAGAAACAGATAAGAATAAACAAAATATACAAACAAAGACAAAGTATGAGAAACACATTCACAATACAGATACACACACATAAAACAATAAAAACACAAAATTAAAAATCATAATATACAAGCAAAAGAAAAATACGTTTTTAAAAATATGCCAAAACAAAGTATTTTGAGACAAAAGTCTCCAAAAGTACTACTGAGTTCATTTTGTGGTGGCTGTCTACAGCAACCCTCTAGTTCAGAGCTGCTCTGGGTCTATGAATCTTCTGTACATTCTGTGAATCAGATCATCTCATTGTCTCACTTGCTTCTCTCTGATAATTAGAGAGATGGAACAGCTTTTCATATGTGTATCAACAGTTCCCATTCTCTTTCACCCCGGCACTTCTTCCTGATGTGCTGTCTGCTTGCCCCAGCTGTCAGTTAGGAGTGGACTCCTTCCTGTTTATGATCCTTTCCCACTGACACTCACAGGAGTTTCCAGGGTTTAGCCATATGCAGGTTTTAAATTTTCACATCGTCAAATCTGGTTTTTCCTGCACAGCATCCAGATACCATGGTACGCTTAGGAAGCCTGATCTGTTGTAAGATCATCAAGATAATGGCTGGTGGCGATTTTGTCACTTTTCATTTTCACTGTCTAGAGCAGAAGAGCTTGGGTGTTGCATTTGTGGGCCTTTGTTTTCTAGACCCTCATTCTTTATGCCCTTGGTGTGGTTCTTCAGGACCCCAGCATTTGGCCGTCACCTCACAAGTATGACGTCGTGTCATGTCTTTTTGATTGCTGGTTTTTATGTGTAGTATAATTGCATTCCTTTCTGATGTTTTAAAGAAAACATTCAGTATGTGGTAGTGTACATGACAATGGAAGTCACTCCACTTCTGTCTGCTCTTCACGCTTCTCCTTCATTATTTCATCTGCTCTCTTTCCTCCTCTCTCCTTCCTTTATTCATTCATTCTTGAGGCAAGGTCTTACTTGATAGATCATACTGACCTGGAACTTGCAATCCTGTCTCAGTCTCCTAAATGTTCAATGTGACATGTGATAATGCGCAAGTCCCCTCTGTGTGCTGTGATTACCATTGATGAATAAAGAAATTGCTTTGAACCTATAGCAAGCAGTACTTAGGTAGGCAGGGAAAGCTAGGCTGAATGCTGGGAGAAAGAAGGGCAGAGTCAGAGAGAAGCCATGGATCTGCTATCTGAGACAGACGCTGGGAACTTTATCTGGTAAGCCACAGCCACATAGCGATACACAGATTAACAGAGATGGGTTAAATTAATATGTAAGAGTTAGCCATTAAGAAGCTAGAGCTAATGGGCTAAGCAGTGATTTAAATAACACAGTTTCTGTGTGATTATTTTGCGTCTAAGCTAGGCAGGCAGCTAGGAAAAACAAGCAACCTCCTCCAACAATGTGATACTATCGATCTTGATGTTTGGTTTTGTCTTTTATTATTACTTATCTCCTAATCCATATAGTTATCTGATTCTATAACTGTTCTTTAGTCTTTTTTATATTTATTTATTATGTATTCAATATTCTGTCTGTATGTAGGCCAGAAGAGGGCACCAGGCCTCATTACAGATGGTTGTGAGCCACCATGTGGTTGCTGGGAATTGAACTCAGGACCTTTGGAAGAGCAGGCAGTGCTCTTAACCACTGAGCCATCTCTCCAGCCCCTGTCCTTTAGTCTTAATAGATTTTTTTTTAAAAGATGTCTCTTACGTAGTTCTTTCACAGAATTCAGAAATCACACAGACACAGCTGTGTGTCTTGTGGGAATGGTGAGGGAGAGGTTGCCTCCTAGGAAATTTTCCTTAAGGTAGTGGGCTGGGATTTATGTCCCTGGACAAAGCTTAGATACACAGAGTTGTTTTGAGATCATACAACAGTGCCAAATGCAAGAGGAAGTCCTGGTGATGGGACTATGGTCATACGTCCTCTAAGGATGGTCATATTAAATACTCCTGGCACTTGAGGTTTTGTTTTAATATCTTAGCATTAAAGATCCTTTGTTGTTTGTTTGTTTGTTTGTTTGAGACAGAGTTTCTCTGTAGCTTTGAAGCCTGTCCTGGAACCTGCTCTGTAGTACAGGCTGGCCTTGAACTCACAGAGATCCACCTGCCTCTGCTGGGATTAAAGATGTGTGCCACTATCACCTGGTTTAAGATTAAAGATTCTTAATAAAGCAGCAGATCTACAATTTTTATTCTAACATGATAAGCTATTGGCTAAATTTTATATTCTATATGGCTTTGATAATAAAATTGAAAACGTGCTTCTGTAAAAATATGTATGCCAATAGTTATAGAAAACTAAAATTAGGGCTGGAGAGATGGCTCAGATGTTAAGAGCCCCAGCTGCTCTTCCAGAGGTCCTGAGTTCAATTCCCAGCAACCACATGGTGGCTCACAACCAACCATCTGTACTGAGATCTGGCACCCTCTTCTGGCGTGCGGGCATACATCGAGGTAGAATGTTGTATAAATAATAAATAAATCTTTAAAAAAAAGAAAACTAAAATTAGAAAACAAAATATTTATTTCTCAATATAAGGTTTCTCTGTATAGCTCTGGCTGTCCTGGAACTCACTCTGTAGACCAGGCTACACTCAGACTCAGAGATCCACCTGCCTCTGCCTCCTGAGTGCTGGAATTAGAGGTGTGCACCAGTGCCGCCCAGCAAAATTTTTTTAATCTTTAAAAAAATGTGAAAAACCCAAGTTTTAAAAAATTTTTGGTGAGATGTGAAGAATCGGTAAGGTCTGCAGTCTGTTCTAGTGCCATAGAGAGAGAAAGAGGAAGGGAGAGAGAAAAATACACAAGAGAGAAAGAGGCCAAACTTCATTGGAATTTTTGACATATTGATATTTCAAAGCATGCAGAGAAACTGAAACTGTTAAAAGGAATAGAGTATGTGGGATGCCCTTTTATATGCTATGAATATGTTTCATTGCCATTGGTTAATAAAGAATCTGATTTTGCCAATAGCCAGGCAGAATAGAACCAGGCAGGAAATCTAAACAGAGAAGGAGAAAAAAGCAGAGTCAGGGCCTTGTAGCCACCAAAGGCAAAAGATGCCAGAACATTACCTGAAAGCCACAGCCATGTGGTAGTACACAGATTAGTAAAAATGGGCTAATTTAAGTTATAAGAGCTAGTTAATAAAAAGCCCAAGCTAATAGGCCAAATCGTTTGTAATTAATATAAGTTTCTGTGTGGTTACTCGGTACTGACCAGCTGGGAAGTGAAAGCGCAGCCTCCAGTTACAATCGATGGAGCCCGATGTGGAGGAACACAGTTGTAATCCCAACTCTCGGATGTAGCAAGTCTTTTTCTGTCCTGCCAGCCAGCTCACAAATAACGACACAGCGACGTCTTATTAATTATGAAAGCTCAGTCTTTAGCTTAGGTTTGCTCCCAACTACCTCTTATAAATTAATCTGCTTCTATTAATCTATATTTTACCACTTTTTTAACCTCTTTTCCTGCGTGTCCTGCTTCTTCTACACCTGACTGGCAACTCTGCCTTTCTTCCTCCCAGCTTCCCCCCTGCCCATAAGTCCCCATTATACTTCCTGCCTCCCTATTGGCCATCCAACTTTTTATTACACCAATCACAACAATATATCTTCACACAGTGTACAAATATCCCACAATACTTGGGAGGTGGAAATAGGAAAAGTGAAAATTTGAGGATAACCTGGGCTACATATCAAGACTTTGTCACAAATGTCTACCTCTCCCAGATGGAATAGATGCTAAATTGTGGAAATCATTTTGAGTTATTAAATTTAGAATATGTAGATGTTAGTATTATAGCTGAGAGCTTCCTGAAGCTGGCATTTCCATATACATATATATGTCAGCTAGAAGAAGGGTCAGAGATTTATTGCTGCCAGGATTTTGAGAGATAACTCACCCAGAGAAAAATACATATACATAGAACTCAGACACTAGAAAAAGTAGGTTAATTATAGCTTAATATAATTGTCACATGGAGGAGGAGAAAGGAGGAACCTGAAATTGAATTTTTAACTAAATTTGATGCCTTTGAGATCTAGGTAAATTGTTGCTTGTTCTTTTTATGGCTGAGTAATCCTCCATCAAATAGATGTGCCACACTTTGTACAACCATTAACCTGCAGAGGGATATTGCGTTATTTTCAGTTTTTACTATTATGAATGAAGCTACTATGAGCATTTGTATTTTTTTGTTTGAACATAAGATTTGTATTTTTATAAATGCCCATGACTATAACTTTTACATATGTTAAAACAAAGTAAGAAATTGTAATACTGGCTGGGAGTGTAATGTAAATTAGTAAGGTAGGAGGAACGTGAGTTGGAGGCTAGCCTGGGCTACACCGGGAGGGCCTGTCTCAGAAGGAAGGAAGAGAGAGCAGAGAAGAAAACAATAATCTTCTGATTCAGCTATTTGGTTTCAGCATTGGTTCGCTTCATCCAGGAGCTGTGTGCTGTGCAAGGAACAAGCCCTGCTCTCTCAGCTGTTTGAGCAGAACAGGAGCAATTCCCGCCTCACAGGTGTGGGCAAGCATGAAGTGATACTTGTAGAGTACTTAGGAAAGCGCCTCCTTTGTAACAAATATTTGGTGCATGTATGTGCAGCTAAGGCTGGGTGCTATGCTAAACATTTTGTTTGTTTTTAATTTAGAATTTGAATACATCATGTCCTCTCTCCCTCTCCTCCCTCCTATCCCACCCATGTCCTCCTTGTCTTTGACCATTGTTGTTCCATTCATATAAATGAACCAACACATAAATGCATCCTGCCCAGTCCACTCTGTGCTGCTTGCATGTGTGTGCTTCTAAAGCTGCCCACTGGATGTCAAAAAGGCAAGTCAGAGAATGTATCCCTGGAGGACATAATTCTCCTTCTCTCAGCAGTTGTCAGTTGCTTGTAGTCCCTCATCTAGGGGTGGGGCCTGGTGAGAGTCCTCCATCTTGGGAATGACAACTGTTGTTGGAATTGTTCAGGTCTTGCTTGGGCAACCATGTTGTTGAGATTTCATGGGTGCATCTCCTCTGTCATAACTAGAAGGCACAGTCTCACAGTGGATTTCCTGGTCCTGTGGCATGAAACATTTTTTCTTACCTAATTCTACTTAATTCTCTCAACAGTCCATGAGCTGAGTCTTCTACTGCTGGAGATATTGATTAGAGAAGTCCTGTTACGCAATAGAGCAAATAGAGACAGGACGCCCGCTGTCGGGTGCTGTGGACCTTGGCTATCTACTCAGCTGTGGAAATATTAGACACTGACGACCTCCTCAAGACAGATGAATGCACAGGATATGCCTTTTGGCACATTGTAAATACTGACATCTTAATAATCTGTAGCATTGTTCTTAGATGTGTTCCTCAGAATCTGAATACACCTGCCCCCCTGTGTACATGGAGGACAGGTGCTTTCCACCAAGCCCACTACGTGTGCTCAGCGTTCCTCCTTTCTAATGCAGTGTAGATCCTTTAAAAACATTTGTACGTGTTTTTTTTTTAATGTTTCTACTTCTTCAGTAGCATTTGACAGGGAAATTCTAGAATAAAAAAGCCTTTCTTAATCTCTTAATATAGTAAATACAGTATAATTCATAAATAGAATTTCAAGCTTAAATGCATAATTTTAATTGAAGAAATAATGAAACCTGCTACATTGCTGTATCTGAAAAATGTATTTTTTTCAATCCACTGTTCAGAAACAGCAAGAGATTAAACGTCTGTGTGTTCACTGGTTTGGAAGTACAACGAAGTATAATGTTACTGCAGCAGATTTACACTGTTTCAGCCTGTGCATTTAGTGTTGATGTTTAAGGGGCAAGTGGGGCTGTGCTCTGTGAACCTCAGATTTTCCTTTTAGGTGTAATACAGGTTGTTTTGCTGACGAATCAGTGATGAAAGTGTTTTCTTCCCTTGGTTTTTCTGGCACATGGGAATGCCCAGAGCTGAGGAAAATGACGGAGACAACAGTAGGAAAAAGAAGATACCGTTCTCACCTGCTCAGAACTAGATGCTCTCGCTATGACAGTGAAGAATCTGTGTGATTTTTAATGTCAAATTCTTAATCTTTTTTTTAAGGCAGGCCAAGTTTATTAAAGTAGATTAAAGCATACTTTTAAGGGGTGAGAAAAGACAATGGCCAAAGAGCTTTTTATGATGATTTACATTGTTTTAGACTTGATATTATTTTAAAGACTTTTAGTACAGACAACCTTCTTAGGTAAACTTCTTCCGGATTCTGGTGACTTGGGCATCAAGTTTGCATTATGTAACTAAAAACACCTCAAAATATATCATAATGGCAATCTGGATTCAGGGCAGGCATGAGGTTTTAACTGAATATGTATAATTGACAGCCCTGTTGGCTTAATTTTTATAGGAAGGGGAAAAGGTTTGCAAAGCTTCCTGCTATATAGTAATGGCAAGGTTTAGGACTCCAGAAATCAAGTTTAGAAAATTAATCAATGAGTGATCATTAGAGGGTCGCCCCCAAGGCCCAGAGATGTAATTCAGCTGCTGTTTGTCTGGCAAGTAATTAGTCTTGATATTTTTTTTACTCCTTGGTTTTAAAAGCTGATGATTTGGGGAAGACTGCAGCCCTAAAGTTTTCTGATCCTGCTAATGTCTAACTAGCTGCTTCAGAGTTCCATATCCACTTTCCAATCAAGATTCCCCTTTTCTAATTTAAAAATATGCCTCATATTTCTTCCTTGCATTCTTAATAATGTTTGTAGACATAAGCATGTTGCATGATTAATAAGCACTCAGAAAGAGAAATTGGGGTTCAACCAAAAGATCTGCAAAGCAAAACAGCCAGCCACTTGACCTGATTTCAAGCTCTTACCTTAAACTCAGTCCAAAATCGTGATCCTGTTTTCAGGAATCTCAGAAGGAGACTGACTTCTGAGTGAGAACTGTCTCCTTCCATTTTATAATTCTCTCTATGACTGGGATTAAAGGCATGAACCACTGGGCTTAAAAACTTGCACTGCCCAGTTTCTATGGAAACTAGTGTATTGAAGGTATGTGTTAACACTGCCTGCTCTATAAGACTGACCAGTGGGATGGTTTTACTCTCTGATCTTCAGAAAACTTTATTTACTAAAATACAAGTGAAATGTCACTACATAAGACCCTAAGTAGAGAAGCCATTTCTTTTCCATCTTCCTTTCTGATGAAGCATTGATCTCTGATATGTAGAATGTTTACAAATTATTATTATTATTATTGCTTTATAAATAATACCATTCAATATTTCCACTTCCTCCCCTCCTCCCATTTCCATCCCACTCCACCACCCACCCTCCCTTAGATACTTTGTGCTTTTTGTGGCTATAATGAAAGGTGATATTTCACTGATTTCCCTCTCCACTTCTCTATCCTTTGTGTATAGGAGGGCTACTGATTTTGTGGAGTTGATCTTGTATCCTGCCACATCACGGAAGGTATTTATCAGCTGGAGGAGCTTTTTGGTAGAGTTTTTGTGGTCACTTATGTACATTATCATATCGTCTGCAAATAACGAAAGTTTGACTTCTTCTTTTCCAATTTGAATCCCCTTGATCTTCTTATGTGGTCTTATTGCTATTGATAGAACTTCAAGCACTATGTTGAAGAGGTATGGAGAGAGTGGACAGCCTTGTCTTGTTCCTGATTTTAGTGGGATGGCTTTGAGTTTCTCCTTATTTAATTTGATGTTAGCTGTTGGCTTACTGTATATTTCTTTTATTATATTTAAGTATGATCCTTTTATCCCTATTCTCTCCAAGACCTTTATCATAAAGGGGTGTTGAATTTTTTCAAGTGCTTTTTTGGCATCTAATGAAATGATCATATGTTTTTTTTCTTTCAGTTTATTTATATGATGGATTACATTGATAGATTTTCATATGTTGAACCAGCCCTGTATCTCTGGGATGAAGCCTACTTGATCATAATGGATGATTTTTTTTGATGGGTTCTTGGATTTGGTTTGCCAGTATTTTATTGAGAATTTTTGCATCAATGTTCATGAGTGAGACTGGTCTGTAATTTTTCTTGGTTGAGTCTTTGTGTGGTTTTGGTATCAGGGTAACTGTAGCTTCATAAAAAGAGTTTGGCAATGACTCTTCTGTTTCTATTATGTGAAACACATTAAGAGTATAGGCATTAGTTCTTTTTGGAAGTTCTGGTAGAATTCTACATTAAAACCATATGGTCCTGTTTAGTTTTGTCTTGTTTACTAATAAATCCTTTTTCTGGGTCTGTAAGGTGACTCAGCCAGAAAAGGCACTTGCTACAAATCCTAATGATGTGGGTTTGATCTGAGATCTACAAGATGGAAAGAAAGAATTGACTTCTACGTGTCCTCTGACTGACACAGTGCGCCCACCCACACAAAAAAGTACTATTAGACATTTCCTTTTTCTGTTTTGTTTTTAGACAACTGTAGGAAGAATACCAATAGATAGATGATGTGGGATGCCCCTTTGCATGCTGTGAATATGTTTTATTACCATTGGCTAATAAAGAAGCTGCTTTAGGCCTGTAGCAGCGCAGAATAGAGCAAGGCAGGAAATCCAAGCAGAGATAGATGAGAAAAGAAGGCGGAGTTGGGGAGACACCATGTAGCTAATGAAGGAGCCATACACAAGAACTTTACCCAGTAGGTGACAGCCTTTGGCGAAACACAGAATAATAGAAATGGCTTTTTTTTTACACTGTAAGAGTTAGTTAATAAGAAGCCTAAACAAACAATGTTTTAATTAATATAGTTTCTGTGTGATTATTTCGGGTCTGGGCAGCAGGAAACAAATGAGAGGCCTCCATCAACAGATGGAAAAGATTATTTTTAACACCACTGAATTTTTTTGTTTCTTTGTTTTTCTTTTGGTTTTTAGAGTCAGGGTTTTTCTGTGTAACTTTGGAATCTGTCCTGAAACTCACCCTGAAGACCAAGTTGGCCTTGAACTCACAGAGATCCATCTGCCTCTGCCTCCCAAGTGCTGGGGTCAAAGGTATGTACCACAACCATTCTGCTGTTGGTTTTTCAAGACAGGGTTTCTCTGTGTAGCTCTGGCTGTCCTGGAATTCATTCTGTAGACCAGGATGGCCTTGAATTCACAGAGATTCACCTACCTTTGCTTCCCAAGTTCTGGGGTCAAAGGCATGGGCCACCACACCTGGCTACACCTCTGAATTTCATTTGTAATTTCGAAGAACTATACATGTCAAGTTATAAAGCAAGTGTGTGCATGCATGTGTGTGCATGCATACAAGTGTGTGCATGCAAGTGTGTGCATACATGCATGCACACACACCAGTTGTTCTATGATGTGTTTGTTGTTCAGATAATTGCAAGAACTATTTATGACTAATTAATATAGAATTTAGTTGGCTCAGCCTGCCTTCCTTTTCTACTGATTACAGATACATAATCAAGCTGTAGCATTTATTTCTACACACCACACACACACACATTTAAATTATGAGATATATTCTAAAACCTTAAGTGAAATCTATTCTTGGTTACTATTGTGTGGTTTCTAGAGTTGTCAAATTGTTAAATCTGGCCTTTCCCACCTGTGTTTTCTGTGGGCTGGGCTCTGTTTGTGTTCTTTGTGATTTAGTGAATAGACTGGAAACTGGCAAAAGAGTACAGTGGGCAATTGATGTGTAAACCAGGTGTCAGGGAGAAATGCTGAAATAAGGGTAATATTAAAGCAAGTAATTCCTGCTAAGCAAAGATTCTTTTGGATACTTCAGAAGTTTATTTACAAAAATAAACACAAGCAGGGTGTGATGGCTCATTCCTGCAGACCCAATACTCTGGAGACTTAAGCAGGAGGATTACTACTTAAATTCAAAGCGATCCTATGCTACAGAATAAGACTAGAAAAGCAAATAAAAGTGGGCTGGTAAGATGGCTCAGAGACTAAGAACACTGACTGTTCTTCCAAAGGTACTGAGTTAAATGTCCAGCACCCACATCGTGGCTCACAACCATCTGTAATGAGATCTGGTGCCCTCTTCTGGCCTTCAGGCACACATGAAGGCAGAACACTGTATACATAATAAACAAACAAGCAAACAAATAGCAAATAAAAGGTCTGAGCTCCAACATTTCAAGTTATTTTAATACCTTCAGTGGGATTTACTGAAATGTTGAAATTTTGTTATATTTTGTTTTTGACACAGGGTCACCCGTATCCCAGGCTGGCTTCCAACTCACTACTACTGCTCAGGATGACCTTGAACTTCTGGTTTTCCTTACCTCTATTGAGTCTTCTAACCTTGTCCTGACCACCCCATCCCTACCTATTTGCCATGTGACATTTTAGACAAGGCACTGCTGGAGATACAGCTGTGAAGCAGTGAACAAAACAACTCTGTTAGGGGATGGAGTTTAGCTCACACGGGCCCTAGGTTTAGTCTACAGAATCAAACAAAAACGCACGGATGTGACATTGTTATCATGTCTGTCTATTCTTGTACTTCATCTTGGAAAGGAAACCCCACTCCTATGTCCGGAGCTTTAACACATAGAATTTTCTGACACCCAGATCTCTCAAGTGCCCAGGAAGGAACTTATAGGTGACTACATGACAAAAAAACAAAGCAAATGAACAAACGGAAAAACAAAGGATCCAGTTATGAGCTGTACTGTGGGGAAACTTTTGGCTAGTTAGTCATGGTGACACACTTGAGCGGCTGAGGCAGGAGGATTGTGAGTTCAAGGCAAACCTGGCCTACATGCATAGTGAGACCCTGTCTCAAAGGAAAGAAAAACTCTTAGGAGTAAAATCAGTGTTCCCTTTTTAGTGTCCACAGTGGTACTCGTTAGGAGAACTAGACAGCTTTCAGAGTAGAGGAAACATACTAAAAATTTATTTCATTGTTAGAGAGCATTATCAGCCCTTCATATGAATTGTTTGATTACACTGCTGCATAGGCTGTTACGATTTTCACCATCTGTTGCTTATGTGGCAAGGTCATTATGGGCTAATAGATATCCAGATTTCCCAGGGATTTGATGGCATAACCGTACCAAAAGGTAGAGGCAGCCACCTAGGTAGGACTTCTGGGAATGGAATAAAAGTCTTAGGCCTTTTCTCTGTGGATATTTCACACATAAGGTCTTTGGAAAATATGTGTGTACGCCTAGGCTGCTGTTACATTCTTAGGCTATTGTTAAGCTTTCAGAGTATAAATTCAAAAGGACTTTGAAAACACATTTTAAAATGTTCTTGATACAGAACCTTTGAGGAAGAAGAAGCAAGTGTGCTCTGAATGCTAAATTTACTTAGATTTAAAAATACAAATCTGCCAGCAAAGTTGCCATGGCAACCTTTCTTAACGTGTGTGTAAATTTTATGTCTGTCTCTTTGAGGTTTTCATCTTTCCCAACACATGGTCTAATCACAAGAATTGGGCACTGTGGTGTGTTTCTATATGGGTGGTGCCCCATAGAAATCATACAGTTTTGGAAAATGTGGATCCAGCAATAGGGACAGTTCTGTGGCATGCCATCTCGCTCTCTTTGTGGTCGTAACTGATCTGATTTCAAAGATAAAGTTTAGTATTGAAAGAAACCCATGGTTATGTCCCACATTCCTGTTTATTCTTATCTAAGCGGTTTAGAGAAAGGTCTGAGAAAGTCTGGTAAATGGTGATGCAGCTTCCCTGAGACCGTCTAAATGTACCCTTTGGATGATGTCATAGGGTAACCCCAAAGCACAGCTACTTCCACAGTGGCAAGCGTGTGCAGAGGGATAAGCCCAAGCTGCTTCTGAGCCAAACACCACCATTGCATCTCTCCTTCCACTCCGAGCTTCGGGTGTGTTTTCACTCTCAAATTATAGTCTGCCTGTTAGGGGCAAGGAGAGCAGCAGGGTGTAGAGGGGATTTTCACCCTCAGTTTTGATATTACAGATGTCTTTCTTCTTTTCCCTTCCTTCCTTCCTCCTTCCTTCCTTCCTTCCTTCCTCCTTCCTCCTTCCTTCCTTCCTTCCTCCCTTCCTCCCTTCCTTCCTTCCTCCTTCCTTCCTTCCTTCCTTCCTTCCTTCCTTCCTTCCTTCCTTCCTTCCTTTTTATTTTTGTTTTTCAAGACAGGGTATCTCTGTGTAGCCCTGACTGTTCTAGAACTCACTTTGTGCACCAGGCTGACCAGATATCCTTCTGCCTCTGCCTTGTAAGATTGAAGATTGTAGTGTACCACTACACTCCACTAAGATGCTGACAACTTCTTGAGGTTTATGGTCAGCTTTGAAATCTGTGGAACAATCTTCAGTAGGACTGGATTGTGAAATATTGACTTTATTCTAGCTACCATCTGTGTCTTTGATATTACCTCTAGTACTGTTGTAAATGAATCTCTTAGCTTTCTGTAGTTGAATCATGGACAAAGATTTATTTTTTTCTATTGAAAGGTCTTCTGATTTTTCCCTTGAAATTTCATCATAAGAGCCATGAAATAGTCACAGATGACTACTTGGCCTCTAACTTCTTATTGGCTAACTCTTACATATTAATTTAACCCATCTCCATTAATCTGTATATCATAGCCTACCAGCAAAGTTTCAACATGTCTATCTCTGGCAGTAGATCCATGGTGTCTTCCTCCTAGCATTCAGTCTAGCTTTCCCTGCCTACCTAAGTTCTGCCTTGCTATAGGTCCAAAGCAGTTTCTTTATTCAGTAATGGTAATCACAGAACCCAGAGGAAAATCCCACATCTCTCATGGATAGGTAGGATTAACACAGTAAATGTTAATGACAATATTACCAAATTAATATACAGATTCAATGCCATAACCATCTCATGGAGGAAAGTCATTGGTTAATAAAGAACCATTTGATAGGCCAGCCCTTAGGTGGGTGGAGTAAACGGAACAGAATGCTGGGAGGATGTGAGGCAGACACCATGCCTCTCCTCTCCAGGTCAGATGCGATGTAGCTCTGGCCCAAGATGGACATACACTAGAATCTTCTTGGTAAGCCACCACCTCGTGGTGCTACACAGATTAATAGATATGGGTTAAGGCAAGATGTGAAAATTAGCCAATAAGAGGCTAGATATAATGGGCCAGGCAATGTTTAAATGAATGCAATTTGTGTGTTGTTATTTCAGGGGCTAAGCTAGCCAGGCGGCTGGGAGCCAGGCAGCGGGAAGTGGCCCACAGCTCCTTCTATAACCACCAAAATTCCAAAACAACTTTTTTTTTAAAAAGAAAACTATATTTTTTCATTATATATACTAATCCAAGTTCACTCCCCCCTTCTCCTATTCTCTCCACATACCCTCCCACTCCACCCCTATCCACTCCCTTGCTACTATATATAGGCTGACCAAGGTATCATCCAAATTGAATAGGTTCCCAAAAATTCAGTACATGCAGTAGGGATAAATTCTGGTGCCACTGCCAGTGGCCCTTCAGTCTGCCACAGCCATGCAACTGTCAACCACATTCAGAGGGACCAGTTTGGTCCTATGCTTGTTCATTCCCAGTCCAGTTGGAGTTGATGAGCTCCCATTAGCTCAAGTAGACTGTTTCAGTGGGTGAACCCATCATGGTCTTGACCTCTTTGCTCATATTCTCTTCCTTCCACTCTTCAACTGGATTTTGGGAGCTCAGTCCAATGCATTGATGCGGGTCTATGTTTCTGTTTCCATCAGTTGCTGGATGAAGATTCTATGGTGATATTTAAGAAATTCATCGGTCTGACTACAGGGCAATTCAATATCGGGCCCCCTCCTCTATTGTTTAGGGTCTGAACTGGGATTATACTCCTGGGATTCCTGAGAGTTTCTCTAGAGCTAGGTTTCTTGCTAACCCTATAATGGCTCCCACAGTCAATATATCTCTTTCCTTGCTCTTATCTCTATCCTCCCTCCATCTCGACTATCCCATTTCCTCAAGTTCTCCTCACCTCTCCCTTTCTCTCCTCCTTTCCCCCTTCCACCCCCACTTCTCTGCTCCACCCCCATACTCCCAATTTTATCAGGTGATCTTGTCTGTTTCCATTTTCCAGGTGGCTCTATATGTTTTTCTTAGGGTTCACCTTATTACTCAGCTTCTCTAGGATCATGAACTATAGGCTCAATATCCTTTTGCTTATAGCTAGTATCCACTTATAAGTGATTACATACCATATTCATCTTTTTAGCTCTGGGTTACCTCTCTCAGAATAGTGTTTTCTTTTTTCCCTTTCTTTCTTTCTTTCTTTCTTTCTTTCTTTCTTTCTTTCTTTCTTTCTTTCTTTTTTTTTGTGAGCCAGACTATTACTTTATTTCTTCCAGGGAGCTGGCCAAAGCACTCTCAGAACTTCTGGAACTGCTTCTTGGTGCCAGCAGCCTTAGTGACCTTGAGTATGTTGAAACTCACAGGGGCCTGCACTTCCCCACAGTGACAATGTCGCTGATCTGTACATCCCTCAAATGGGGGACAGGTGCACAGACATGTTCTTGTGGCATTTCTTTCGGATGTAATGAAGATAGTCCGGGCGAATGACAATGGTCCTCTGCATCTTCATTATGGTCATGACACCAGACCGAATCTGACCTCAGATGGAGATGTTGCCAGTGAGCGGGCATTTCTTGTCAATGTAGGTGTCCTCAATGGCCTCCTTGGGCGTCTTGAAGCCTAGATCAATGTTTTTGTAGTACCAAGGGAGTTTGTCTGCTGCGGGACAATTCTCTGTATTCTGTCAATTATGTTTTAAATAAACGCTGATTGGCCCATAGCCAAGCATGAAATATGGGTGGGACAACCCGACAGGAAGGCAGGGAAATGGGAACAGGAGTATTCTAGGAAGAAGGAAGCTCTTTCCTCAGTCCTGTCCAGACACCAAGAAGGAAGATATGACCTGCCTTGCTGAAAAGGGTACTGTACTGAGCCATGTGGCTAACATAGATAAGAATAATGGGTTAATATAAGTTATAAGAGTTAATAAGAAGCCTGAGCTAATGGGCCAATCAGTTTATCATTAATATAAACCTCTTTGTGTGATTTCTTTGGGGCTTAATGGCTGTGGGAACTGGGTAGGACAGAAACCCCAATAAGCAGACCCTCATGTTACAGAATGGTGCCCATATGGACAACTGCTTCCACATAAAGCCTGAGACATCTTGGGAAGTAATTCTAGAACAAAATAACAGTATCATGCATGGCTTCTTGGTAGCAGCAATTTCTTGTGTCTGCTATGCTTGCTAGAGGCAAGCAAGTGCTCTCATTTAACAGAGACTTCCTCACTCAGCTTTAGCTGCAAAACCTTGCAGCTATTTTAAGAGGTCCTGCCACGAAACACTTACATAGTGTTGATGAAAAGCCAACCACATGCTTTTTGGTTTTCAGCCGTAGCAGGAAAAAAGCCACACTGTTTTAAAATGCTGGCTTTCTGGGCCATCCTGCCAGGGCAAACTGTGACTCTTTCAGGCAGGCAGTCTGACTATGGAGCATTTGGTATGGTTTGTGAGCAGCCTGCTGCAGCTTGCTTGGTGGCAGAGACCTTGAAATGCCATAGAGTTATGGCAATAAACATGGCTAAAGCCAGTACCTCTGCCACGAGGCTGGAATCTCAGAAAGCTAAGGAATGGGATGGATACAGCCAGTAAAGCCAAGGCTTTAATTCTACGCATATTGTTTGATAAATTAAAGACTCATGTGGCCAGATAAAGAGATATACAGTAAAGAGAGATTCAAAGAAAAAAATGGTTTACTGTGTGTTTAAAAATATATGCTGGCTTGGGAGAGAAAAGATAAAGGTTAAAGTCCTTAAAATAAAAAAGAAAGAGAGAGAGTAGTTGGGTGTGGAGGTACACACCTTTAATCCCAACACTTGGGAGGCAGAGGCAGACAGATCTCTGTGAGTTCAAGGTGTGGTAGCATACACCTTTAATCCCAGCACTGAGAAGGCAGAGACAGATGGATCTCTGTGAGTTCAAGGACAGTCTGTTCTACAGAGTGAGTTCCAGGACAAAGATACACAGAAACCCTGTCTCAAAAAGTCAAAAATAAAAATAAAAGAAACAGAGTTTAAAATAAAGCCACATAAAGATGGAAAACACACAGAGAATCTGAATACTATATGTTATTGTGCTTTCCTTAAATTCTTTGAATGCTGAGGAAGGAGCAACACCTGTTAAAGATACTTGTTTATAAATGCTGCTAAATTAATCCAAGATAGGTATTTTGAAATTATCTTGACCTCAAAATTGAAGTAAAAAGGTATCTTACTTTGGAGAAGACATTTTGCTTTTGTTTCCACAGGAAATGAGAGGCAATGGATTCATTCTGAGTTAAGAAAAATCATGTTTGATCAAGGAAGACCACCTGAGAAATCTCTGGTAGAAACAGATGGCCCAGATGTCTGAGTTCCACATCCAGAACAGATTCAAGACTGCTGCCTTGAGATGATCAAGACACACAGGATACTCCAATCAGGACTTAATCATAATTCTAAATATTCTTTAGGTTTCCACAAAATTATCAGCATTGCTAACCAGCTAAATAGTGAGAAAAACTACACTCACATTCCCCAAAAATGGACTATGGATGTTCTTGTTTTAGTTTAGTTTTTTTTTTTTTTTAAAAAAAAAGAGGGGGAAATGGTGTGGTACAATTCTGTATTCTGTCAATTATGTTTTAAATAAATGCTGATTGGCCTGTAGCCAGGCTGGAAGTATAGGTGGAATAACCTGACAGGAAGTAGAGCAGGGCAATGAGAACAGGAGTATTCTGGGAAGAAGGAAGCTCTTTCCCCAATCCTGTCCAGACACCAAAGAAGGAAGATATGACCTGCCCCACTGCAAAAGATCCTGTACCAAGCCATGTGGCAAACATAGATAAGAATAATGGGTTAATATAAGTTATAAGAGTTAATAAGAAGCCTTAGCTAATGGGCCAATCAGTTTATCATTAATATAAACCTCTCTGTGTGATTTCTTTGGGGCTTAATGGCTGTGGGAATTGGGCAGGACAGAAACCCCAAATAACAGGTCCTCATGTTACATTTTTCCTTGCCAGTTTCTCCAAGCAGAACATGCTTCTTGTTTTGAAATATTGTGGGCTTGTTTGGGTAAGCACATTCAGTCTGAATGTCCTCCATCTTCCTGGCAGCCTGAGGAAAAGAAAGCAGGATGGTGTTTTCAAATTCCATCCATTTGCATACAAAATTCAAGATGTCATTGTTTTTTTTTTTTTTTTACCACTGAGTAATACTCTAATGTGTAAATTGCAACATTTTCTTTATCTATTCTTCAGTTAAGGGGCATCTAGGTTGTCTCCATGTTCTGGTAATTACAAATAATGCTGCTATGAACATATCTGAACAAATACCTTTGTAGTATGATTGAGCATCTTTTGGGTAGGTGCCCAAGGTATTGCTGGATCAGGAGGTTGGTTGATTCCCAATTTTCTGAGAAACTGCGATACTTATTTCCAAAGTCATTGTACAAGTTTGCATTCCCACCAGCAATGGATGAGTGTTTCCCTTACTACACATCATCTCCAGCATAAGCTATCATTGCTGTTTTTGATTTTAGTCATTCTGACATGTGTAAGATGGTATCTCAGAGTTGTTTTGATTTGCATTTCTCTGATGGCTAGAGATGTTAAACATTTCCTTAAGTATTTTTTACCATTTGAAATTCTTCTGTTGAGAATTCTCTGTTTAGTTCTGTACCCAATTTTTTAATTAGGTTATTTAGAATTTTGATGTCTAATTACTTGAGTGCTTTATATATTTTGGAGATTAGTCCTTTGTCTGATGTGGTGTTGGTGAAAATCTTTTCCCATTCTAGGTTGCCTTTTTGTCTTATTTACTGTGTCCTTTGCTTTACAGAATATTTTCAGTTTCAGGAGGTCCCATTTACTTATTGTTGCTCTCAGAGTCCATGCTACTGGTGTTATATTTAGAAAGTGGTCTCCTGTGCCCATGCATTGAAGATTACTTCCCACTTTCTCCTCTATCAGGTTCAATGTGGTTGGATTTATATTGAGGTCTTTAATCCATTTGGACTTGAGTTTTGTGCATAGTGATAGATATAGATCTATTTTCATTCTTCTACATGTTGGCATCCTGTTATGCTAGAAACATTTGCTGAAGATACTTTTTTTTCATTGTATAATTTTAGTTTCTTTATCAAATATCCATGTTCATAGGTATGTGGATTAATAACCCAGTCTTTGATTGGATTATATTGGTCAACCTCTCTGTTTTTATTCATTACTGTAACTCTGTAATAGAGCTTGATGTCAGGGATGGTGATACCTCTGGAAGTTTTGGCTTTCCTGGGATTTTTGTTTTTCCATATGAAGATGAGTATTATTCTTTAATAATACTCATTAATATTGAGTATTACTGAGTAATATGTGAAGAATTGTGTTGGGATTTTGATGGAGATTGCCTTGAATCTATAGATTGCTTTTGGTAGGATTGCCATTTTTATTATGTATATCCTAGTTATCTAAGAGCATGAGAAATCTTTCCATTTTCTGGTATCTTCTTTAATTTCTTTCTTCAAAGACTTAAAGTTCTTGTCAAATAGGTCTTTAACTTCTTTGGTTAGTGTTACCACAAGATATGTTATATGATTTGTGGCTATTGTGAAAGGTGATGTTTCTCTGATTTCCCTCTCTGCATCTTTATCATTTGTATATAGGAAGGTTACTGATATTTTTTGAGTTGATCTTGTATCCTGCCACATCATGGAAGGTATGTATCAGCTGTAGGGGTTCTCTTATATATACTACCATAGCATCTGCAAATACCAAACATTTGACTTCTTCCTTTCCAATTTGAATCCCCTTGATCTTCTTTTGTTGTCTTATTGCTATAGCTAAAACTTCAAGAACTATGTTGAAGAGATGTAGAGAGAGTGGGCAGCCTTGTCTTGTTCCTGATTTTAGTGGAATTGCTTTGAGTTTTTCTTCATTTAATTTGATGATATCTTGCTGTTTATTGCTTTTAATGTTTAGATATATTCCTTGTATCCCTGATCTCTCCAAGACTTATATCATGAAGGAATGTTGGATTTTGTAGAATGCTTTTTCAGCATCTAATGAGATGATCATATGGTATTTTTCTTTAAGTTTATTTATATGATGGATTACATTGATAGATTGGTCTGTGGTTCTCTTTCTTGTTTGAGTCTTTGTGTGGTTTTGGTATCAGGGTAACTGCAGTCTCATAAAAAGAGTTTGGCAATGATCCTTCTGTTTCTATTATGTGGAACACTTTAAGGAGTATAGGTATTAGTTCTCCTTGGAAGTTCTGATAGAATTCTGCACTAAAACCATTTGGCTCTGGGCTTTTTTTCGGTTGGGAGATTTTTTGATGACAGTTTCTATTTCCTTGCAGTTTATAAGTCTACTTAAATTGTTCACCTGGTCTTAATTTAATTTTGGTATATGGTATCTATCTAGAAAATTGTTCATTTAATTTTCCAATTTTGTTGAGTACAGTTTTTGTAATATGACCTAATGATTCTCTGAATTTCCTCAGTGTCTGTTGTTCTGTTCCCCTTTTCATTTCTGATTTTGTTAATTCAGATGATCTGTCTTGTCTTTTGATTAGTTTGGATAAGGGTTTGTCTACTTTGTTGATGTTCTCAAAGAACAACCTCTTTGTTTCATTGATTCTTTGTATTGATTTCTTTGTTTCTATGTTGTTGATTTCAGCCCTCAATTTGATTATTTCCTGTTTTCTACTCTGCCTGGGTGAGTCTGCTTCTTTTTGTTATAGAGCTTTCAGGTGTGCTGTTAAGTCACTAATGTGAGCTTTCTCTATTTCCTTTATGTGGGTACTTAGTGCTATGAACTTTCCTCTTAGCACTGCTTTCATAGTGTCCCATAGGTTTGGATATGTTGTGCCTTCATTTTTGTTGAATTCTAGGATGTCTTTAATTTCTTTCTTTATTTTTTTTCCTTGACCCAGGGGTGGTTCAGTAGTTCACTGTTCAATTCCTATAACTTTGTAGGCTTTCTGAGAGTAGTATTTGTTATTAAATTCTAACTTTAATACTTGGTGATCTGATAAGACACAGGGGATTACTACATTTTTTTGTATCTTGGTGGTTTGCTTTGTTACTGAGTATGTGATCATTTTTTGAGAATGTTCCATGAGGTGCTGAGAAGGTATATTCATTTGTGTTTGGATGTAATATTCTATAGATGTTTATTAAGTCCATCTGATTCATGACATATGTAAGTTCCCTTATTTCTCTGTTAAGTTTCTTTCTGGTTGACCTGTCCATTGGCAAGAATTGAGTGTGGAAGTCTCCTACTATTAGTGTGTTGGGTTTGATGTGTGATTTGAGTAAAGTTTCTTTTACATATCTGGTTGCTCTTGTATTTGGGGCAGAGATGTTCAGGATTGAGATTTCATCTTGATGTGTTCCTTTTATGTGTATAAAGTGTCCTTCTCCATCTCTACTGATTGATTTTAGTTTGAAATGTATTTTGTTAGATAGCTACACCCACTTGTTTCTTAGGTCTATTTGCAAAACCTTTTCCCCACCCTGTAGTCTGAGGTCGTGTTTGTCTTTGTGTTTGAGGTGTGTTTCTTGTATAGCAAAAGGCTAGGTCCTCTTTTTGTATCCATTCTCTTATCCTATGTCTTTTTATATGTGAATTGAGTCCATTGGTACTAAGAGGTATTAATGACAAGGGGTTATTAATTCCTGTTATTTTTTGGTAGTAGTTTTGTATGTTTCTCTTCTTTGGGCTTTCTGGTGGGTTATCTGTTGCCTGTGTTTTTGTGGGTGCAGTTAGCTTTCTTGGGTTGGGATTTTCCTTCTAGTACTTTTTGTAGAGTTGGGTTTGTGGATATGTGTTGTTTTAATCTGTTATTGTCAAAGAATATCTTGTTTTCTCCATCAATGGTGATTGAAAGCTTTGCTTGGTATATTAGTCTGGGCTTGCATCTATGGTCTCTTAGTGTCTGTAGCACATATGCCCAGGACCCTCCGGCTTTCATGGTTTCCATTGAGAAGTCGAGTGTAATTCTGATAGGACTTCCTCTGACCTTTTTCCTTTGCAGCTCTTAATGTTCTTTCTTTACTCTGTATGTTTTGTATTTTGATTATTATATGGTAAGGGGACAGTTTTTTTTTATCCAGTCTATTTGGTGTTCTGTAAGCTTCATAGCGATATTCTTCTTTAGGTTGGAAACGTTTTCTTCTATGATTTTATTTTCTATGAAATATATTTTCTATGCCTTTGAGCTGTATTTTTTCTCCTATCCCTATTATTCTTAGGTTTGTTTTTTTCATAGTGTCCCAGATTTCCTGGATGCTTTGTATTAAGAATTGGTTGGATTTAGTGTTTTCTTTGGCCAATGAATCTGCTTCCTCTATAGTATCTTCAACACCTGAGATTCTTTCTTCTATCTCTTGTATTCTGTTGGTTGTACTTGTCTCTGTAGTTCCTGCTAGTTTACCCAGATTTTCCATATCCAGAATTCCCTTGGTTTGTGTTTTCTTTATTACCCTTATTTCGACCTTCAAGCCTTGAACTGTTAGCTTCACCTCCTTGATTTTTTTTTGTTTTCTTGGGTTTCTTTGAGTGATTTATTAATTTCTTCCAATTTTTTATATGTTTTTACCTCTATTTCATTAAGGGAGCATTTTATTTCCCCTTAAAAGGTCTCCATCATTTTCACAAAGTTATATTTAAAGTCATGTTTTTCTGCTTTGTCTGGATTAGGATGATCAAACCTCCATGGGTTCTGTTGTTACCTTGTTCTTTTAAGGTTGTTGGAGGGATTCTTGCATTAGTACCTACCCATCTCTTCCTTCAAATGAGACTGACAATGTCTTTGCACCTTGGTCCAATACTTGTGGTGCTAGTCTGAGTGTTTGGGAATTTTTCTTGGTGTGTTCTGTACTGTCAATATCTGTGTCTCGGGAAGCCCCTGAGGTCCCTCTAAGCCTACTCCCTTGGTCTTCTCTTCTGGTTTGCTAACTAGGTCCTCAATCTTAGTCCCCTCAGTGTTGTAGCAAGCTCTTGGTCCCCTCAGTATTTAGCAAGCTCTTGATTCCATTGGTATTGTAACAAGCTGTGTTTTAGAGTTCCACCAAGGTTGCAGGAGAATAGGCATGTTTGGGGGTGGGATGGGACTAGTAGCTTGGAAGGTCAGATGGATGGGATTGGGTTTGGGTGAAGCCTATATACAGGAAAGTTTCCTGCTGCCTGGCTAGAAAAGGTAAGGGAGTTGGGAGGAAGGAATTGGGGTTTCATCCCACTCTGGAGGTCCTAGAGAATGGGGTGTCCCACCGTGTGGCTGTTCACTCACCTCTTAAGTTCCCTCAATATTGGAGCAAGCTGTGTTTCAGGGTCCCACTGAGGTGTCAGGAGGATAGTGACTTTTCCCAAAACAACTTTTCACAGACCTCAAAAGAACAATAATCAACATCATATCAAAACCCAAAAAAAACTCAGGATAGGAAAAACAGTCTTGGACAAGAAAGGGACCTTGAGAGTTATCACTATCACTGACTTCAAGCTTTACTATAGAGCTACAGTAATAAAAAATAGCTTGGCATTGGCATAAAAACAAAGACTTTGACCAGTGGAATCAAATCGAAGATCCAAATATTAATCCACACACCTAGGAACATCTGATTTTTGACAAAGAAGCTAAAAATAGAAAATAGGGGAAAAAAAGAAAGCATCTTCAACAAATGGTGCTGGTATAACTGGATGTCAACATGTAGAAGAATGAAAATAGATACATATCTATCACCATGCACAGAACTCAAGTCCAAATGGATCAGACCTCAACATAAATTATACCATACTGAGCCTTGTAGAAGAGAATAGTGGGAAGTAGCTTTGAATGAATTGGCACAGGAGACCACCTCCTAAATATAACTCCATTAGCACAGACATTTTTGATGATATATTGATTTTTATTGAGCTTTACATTTTTCTGCTCTCCTCCCTGCCTCTCCCCTTCCTACTTTGACCCTCCCCCAAGGTCCCCATGCTCCCAATTTATTCAGGAGATCTTGTCTTTTTTTCCTTCCCATGTAGATTAGAGCTATGTAAGTCTCTCTTAGTCTCCTCATTGTTGTCTAAGTTCTCTGGGATTGTGGTTTGTAGGCTGGTTTTCTTTAATTTATGTTTAAAAACCACATGTATAAGTAAGTACATGTGATAATTGTCTTTCTGTGTCGGATTACCTCACTCAAAATAATGTTTTCTAGCTCCATCTGTTATCCTGCAAAATTCAAGGTGTCGTTATTTTTTTTCTGCTGTGTAGTACTCCATTGTGTAAATGTACCACATTTTCCTTATCCATTCTTCGATCGAGGGGCATTTTGGTTGTTTCCAGGTTCTGGCTATGACAAACAAAGCTGCTATGATCATAGTTGAGCACATGTTTTTGTGGCACGATTGAGCATCCTTTGGATATATACCCAAAAGTGGTATTACTGGGTCTTGAGAAAGGTTGTTTCCTACTTTTCTGAGAAATCACCACACTGACATCCAAAGGGGTTGTACGAGCTTGCATTCCCACCAGCAATGCAGGAGTGTTCCCTTTTCCCCACCACCTCTCCAGCATAAGCTGTCATCAGTGTTTTTGATCTTGGCCATTCTTACAGGTGTAAGATGGAAACTCAGAGTTGTTTTGATGTGCATTTCTCTGATGACTAATGATGTTGATCATTTCCTCAAGTGTCTTTCAGCCATTTTAGATTCCTCTGTTGAGAGTTCTCTCTTTAGGTCTGTACTCCATTTTTTTAAAATTAGATTATGTATTCTTTTGGTGACCAATTTATTGAGTTCTTTGTATATTTTAGAGACTCCTAGTTTCCAGCCAGCCAAAGGGCCAAGAATGCTGTCACACTGAGCCTAAGATCTAAAGTTGACATTTTCCTGATTTGCTAAAACCTACCTACCTGATGTATTAAATGTATTTAATACACCAAATGTATTAAAAATTATGTTATTTGCTGTAAAAAAGACCTGTAGCTTGTATGTACCTGACTCCTGGGGCATGGCCTCTTATACTATATACATGGATGAAAAATCTGGGTCTGTCCCTTCTCTCCTTCCCCTTTCCGCCAGCTGCTCATTTTGGATGGCATGATCCAACTAGTCAAGTGGAGGTTTCCGATTTGTGAGTTTACCCCTAAATAAATATCTATTTCTCAAGTCTGAGATAATGTGGGATTTCTTTTATGCGTCCGGTCACACTTGACACCCATGTGGATTTAAACTCCATGCCTCCTGGGCAAGCTGTTGAGCTGCTCCATGGGCCTGGACAGTCTCTGCCCACCTGGCTTGCTCTCTTGCCTGAGCGTTTGTTTGATTTTGTTTGTTTGTTTGTTTTGTAAAATCCCAGTCACAATGGAATGTGCAGCGCTTATGCGGTGCAAGCCAGAGTGCAAGCAGACAGGCTGTTTGCAGACTGCTGCAACCCCCCCCCCCCAGTGGTTCTTTGTCATGTGGCAGCATGTGCAGCTTCCCGGTTTCTCTTCTCTGTCCTTGGGTTCTGAGTTTCTTGTTCTGTGTATTGAATTGAATTAGTTACATTTAATTTGTCGAGCAGCTCATATTTCCCAGTCTTTAACAAGACACTAAAACAGGACCAGACACTAAAACAGGACCGTTCCTGCCACCCATTGCATTGATTCTAGTTGCGACTTAGCAACCATGCCATCTGCTGGATAACAGGTAACATGGCAGATTTCATTTCCAATGCGATTTTTAGTGCTTTCTTTGCTAATACTATGGATTGTATTACGCAAGGCTTATATGACTATGGGGATACCTCAATTTATTGATTAATAGGTTTCAGTTTTCTCCATATTCTATCATTAAGGAAGAATATTGCACTCATAGGAATGATACATTCTTTATGGACTAATAATGAACAGCTAGTTGACGGGATTAATATAATCAAAAATCAGAGGCTATCTGAACAATGGATATTATGATAGACAGAATTGACTCCATATCTAAAGGTACTAGGAAGTTATCTGAAAGAATTCATATTGTTGAATTTGACATTCAAAAGTTATCAAAAAGTTTTGATAAATTAACAGACAGACTGTACCTCCAGGATGGCAATCTACACGATATTCAAGAGAAGTCCAAGGAGGAGACGCTATCTTTAAAGGAGAACATTAAAACAGGTGCAGAATGAGGACAAGAGACTTGATGCCACAAAGTAATGAGGAAACATCAAACTGCCAAATGTTTTAATTGTGGTAAAAATAGGACATCTGAGAAGGGATTGTAGGCAAGGAATTTCTAGAACTAATGGTAAAAATAGGAGACCTCGGCCTTCAGGTATATGTAGAAGGTGTGGTAAAGGCTGACATTGGACCAATGAATGTAGATCAACAACAGACAGACATGGCAACCCAATACCATCGGGAAACTCCTTGAGGGGCCTCTTGCAGGCCCCCAAGCCAAAAGTGGCTGAGTCATTTCTAGTAACTGTGAAGGACATGCCATCCCAGTAAAAATTAAAAAATCCAGAACTTTCTGTGCAAGATGATACTGTTTAAAATGATGGCACAAATTTGGAGGATAAGTCAAAAATTCAAATAGGAAATGAGAAATGTATATTCTGGCAAACTTCTATAAATGATCAGAGACCAAAGCTAAGAATGTGTATAAATGTAACTGTAATTGTTGGCTTGATAGACACAGGAGCAGCTATGAGTATCATCACTCCAGAATCTTAGCATCCAAATTGGCTTCTTCATGAGGCAGACGTTCAATTGCTAGGAATTGGAACCATATCTCAAGTTAAACAAAGCAGAAGGCAGAATTATATGCTGTTCTCATGGTGTTAAGGGATTCTAAAGAACCACTTAATATAGTTACTGATTCACAATATGCAGAAAGAGTTGTCTTGCATATTGAAACTGCTGAATTTATACCAGATGATATAGAATTGATTTCATTATTTATCCAGGTGCAAGACATAATCAGGAATAGGCTTTGTCCTATGTATATAACACACATCTGATCCCATACGGGTCTGCTAGGTCCTCTAGCACAAGATAATGCAGAAATTGATCAATTATTGATTGGTAGCATGTTGTAGGCCTCAGAATTTCATAAGAGAAATCACATCAATAGCAAAGGTTTATAGAAAGAGTTTTCCATTACATGGCAGCAAGCAAAAGAGATTATAAAGAGATGCCCTACTTGCCCTTTCTATAACCAAACACTGCTACCTACAGGGACTAACCCAAAGGGTACTCAAAGAAAATCTGGCAGATGGATGTGTTCCACTTTGCAGAATTTGGAAAATTAAAATATGTACACCACACTATTGTCACTTATTCAGGGTTTCAGTGGGCAACTGCTTTAAGCTCAGAAAAGGCTGATTCAGTAATCACACATTTATTAGAAGTCATGGCCATCATGGGTATACCTGCACAAATAAAGGCAGATAATGGTCCAGCATATATCTCTAGGAAAATGAAACTGTTTTTTGCTTATTATAATATTACACATGTTACAGGTATACCAAACAATCCTACAGGTCAAGCAATTATAGAAAGATCAAATCGAAGTATAATGGATATGTTAAATAAACAAAAAGAGGTGGAAAATGCCCCCAGAAATAGATTACATAATGCTTTATTAACCTTGAATTTTCTTAACACTAATGAGAAAGCCAGGAGATGTGCTGCATTGGGGAAGGGGTTTTGCTCTTGTTTCCACAGGAGAAAAAAATTATGGATACCATCAAAATGAATAAAGATTTGGTTTGAAGAGGAGAAACCTCTTGGAAAGAAAAAAATGACAGCTCATCCTCAATGATGGTACCCATACAGGTGGTGAGGAAAGCATATAGGATGGGGACAGGGTTCTGTTCTTGTCTTTGCAGGAAAACACTCATCTTCAAAAAGTCAAGAAAACCTGGCTGTTTGAATGATGACCGATGGAAAATTAAGTACCCAATAAGAATCATCAAGAAAATCAAATATGTTTCATAAGTATAAATGATAGAGTGTATAATTTATATATGTATGTATTTATTTATTTCTGAATATGTAGAGCTGGTTTTGTAGGTGGACAATGGCTCTATCCTTCTTTAAATCTAAGCATATTGTTAAAAGAAAAATCCGGAGTTTCTATCTCATGTTAGGAGCCATGATATGGGACAGAAAGAAAAAAGAATTTAGAAAAAATTTTACTTTTCTTGATATCTATTTTTGTCTTTATTGTATCTTTCATTGAATATATATATATATGTCTGTATATGTCTATATAAATAATGCTTAAGTTTTCTGCAATGAACAATGAATTTTCCTGAAGTAATCTTTGAAGTATCCAGGAAAAAGATGGGGCCCCACAACAACAACTCCACCTGGTTGATATGACATCATGATACTGATAGCACTACTACAAGACTTGTTTTGGGTACCAGCTACACAAGATGGTTCCAACTTGGTTAGGTGAAGTGGTGCACAGCACATTTTTATAACATTCTGGCAAGACCTCTTCAAAATACTCAGAGACTATTTGCAATCATACCAGACATTAATTTTGAAACTTAGCCATCATTTTACTTTAACAGGATCCCATAGAAAGAATGTTGCCCCCATGACAGCTGGAAGTAATTCTAGAAGACGACATCCCCCCTCCCAACAAAGTTTGTCTTCAGGGTTAGGGACATCATTTAGGGTCTAATTATGATTGGTATAGGGTTGGGGGTTGGGGAGGAAATTTTATAGGCTCAGAGATCCTTTTGAAAAAAAAAGAAAATTGAATGGGATAATAGATTGATAGAGTGAATACTTGTGAGTTATTACTTATAAACAATTACATTGGTAGAAATTCTTGTATATTGATACAAAGTTCTCTCCCCGTCCCCCCTTATCCCCAACCCATCCCACCCCCCAAGATCTCAATTTTCTCCCTGGCAATTTTGTCTACTTCCCATAGCCAAGAGG